>NW_027446875.1:0-109295 GCF_038048845.1 Mixophyes fleayi | reverse complement strand
TATGATTTGATTCATGATTCATGATTCAATTCATGATTCATGATTCATGATTTATGATTCAATTCATGATTCATGATTTATGATTCAATTCATGATTCATGATTCATAATTCAATTCATAATTCATGATTCATGATTCATAATTCATGATTCAATTCATGATTCATGATTCAATTCATTATTCTTTAAGATTCAACTCATGATTCGATTCATAATTCAATTCATGATTCATGATTCATGCTTCAATTTATGATTCATGATTCAAGTCATGATTCATAATTCATGATTCATGATTCGATTCATGATTCATGATTAATGATTCGATTCATGATTCGATTCATGATTCATGATTAATGATTCGATTCATGATTCATGATTTATGATGCAAATTATGATTCATAATTCATGACTCATGATTCAATTCATGATTCATAATTCATGATTCATGATTGAATCAATGATTCATGATTCATTTCATGATACATGTTTCATGATTCATGATTCATGATTTATGATTCAATTCATGATTCATGATTCATGATTCATGATTCAATTCATGATTCTTGATTCATGATTCATGATTCAATTCATGATTCATGATTTATGATTTAATTCATGATTCATGATTGATGTCTCAATTCATGATTCATGATTCGATTCATGATTCATGATTGATGTCTCAATTCATGATTCATGATTCGATTCATGATTCATGATTCATGATTCATGATTCATGATTTATGATTCAATTCATGATTCATGATTCAATCATGATTCATGATTCAATTTATGATTCATGATTCATGATTCATAATTCAATTCATGATTCATAATTCATGATTAAATTCATGATTCATGATTAAATTCATGATTCTTCAAGATTCAATTCATGATTCGATTCATGATTCTTCAAGATTCAATTCATGATTCGATTCATGATTCAATTCATGATTCATGATTCATGATCTGATTCATGATTCATTATTTAATTCATGATTCATGATTCCTGATTCGATTCATGATTCATGATTCATGCTTCAATTCATGATTCATGATTCAATTCATGATTCATAATTCATGATTCATAATTCATGATTCATAATTCGTTTCATGATTCATGATTCATTTCATGATTCATGAGTCATGATTCATGATTCATGATTCATGATTCATGATTTATGATGCAATTCATGATACATAATTCATGATTCATGATTCAATTTATGATTCATGATTCGATTCATGATTCATGATTCAATTCATGATTTAATTCTTGATTCATGATTCAATTCATGATTCGATTCATGATTCATGATTCAAATCATGATTCATGATTCATAATTCATGATTCATGATTCATGATTCATGATTCAATTCATGATTCATGATTCATGTTTTAATTTATGATTCAATTCATGATTCCTGATTTAATTCATGATTCATGATTCCTGATTCAATTCATGATTCATGACTCGTGATTCATGATTCAATTTATTATTCATGATTCATGATTCATGATTCATGATACAATTTATGATTCATTATTCATGATTCATGATTCAATTCATGATTCTTGATTCAATTCATGAATCATGATTCATAATTCATGATTCGATTCATGATTCATGATTTATGATTCAATTAATGATTCATAATTCATGATTCATGATTCAATTCATGATTCAAAATTTATGATTCATGATTCAATTCATGATTCATAATTTATGATTCATGATTCGATTCATGATTCATAATTTATGATTCATATTTCGATTCATGATTCATGATTCATGATTCAATTCATGATACATGATTTATGATTCAATTCATGGTTCATGATTCATGATTCAATTCATGATTCATGATTCTATTCATGATTCATGATTCAATTCATAATTCATGATTCATGATTTATGTTTGAATTCAAGATTCATGATTCAATTCATGATTCAATTCATGATTCATAATTCATGATTTATGATTTAATTCATGATTAATGATTCAATTCATGATTCATGACTCAATTCATGATTCGATTCATGATTCAATTCATGATTCATGTTTCAATTCATGATTCAATTCATGATTCATGATTCGATTCATGATTCATGATTCAATTCATGATTCAATTCATGATTCATGAATCATAATTCAATTCATGATTCGATTCATGATTCAATTCATGATTCATGATTCAATTCATGATTCAATTCATGATTCATGATTCGATTCATGATTCATGATTCAATTCATGATTCAATTCATGATTCATGATTCATGTCTTAATTCATGATTCATGATTTGATTCATGATTCATGTCTTAATTCATGATTTATGATTTGATTCATGATTCATGATTCAATTCATGATTCATGATTCATGATTTATGATTCAATTCATGATTCATGATTTATGATTCAATTCATGATTCATGATTCATAATTCAATTCATAATTCATGATTCATGATTCATAATTCATGATTCAATTCATGATTCATGATTCAATTCATTATTCTTTAAGATTCAACTCATGATTCGATTCATAATTCAATTCATGATTCATGATTCATGCTTCAATTTATGATTCATGATTCAAGTCATGATTCATAATTCATGATTCATGATTCGATTCATGATTCATGATTAATGATTCGATTCATGATTCGATTCATGATTCATGATTAATGATTCGATTCATGATTCATGATTTATGATGCAAATTATGATTCATAATTCATGACTCATGATTCAATTCATGATTCATAATTCATGATTCATGATTGAAACAATGATTCATGATTCATTTCATGATACATGTTTCATGATTCATGATTCATGATTTATGATTCAATTCATGATTCATGATTCATGATTCATGATTCAATTCATGATTCTTGATTCATGATTCATGATTCAATTCATGATTCATGATTTATGATTTAATTCATGATTCATGATTGATGTCTCAATTCATGATTCATGATTCGATTCATGATTCATGATTGATGTCTCAATTCATGATTCATGATTCGATTCATGATTCATGATTCATGATTCATGATTTATGATTCAATTCATGATTCATGATTCAATTCATGATTCATGATTCAATTTATGATTCATGATTCATGATTCATAATTCAATTCATGATTCATAATTCATGATTAAATTCATGATTCATCATTAAATTCATGATTCTTCAAGATTCAATTCATGATTCGATTCATGATTCTTCAAGATTCAATTCATGATTCGATTCATGATTCAATTCATGATTCATGATTCATGATCTGATTCATGATTCATTATTTAATTCATGATTCATGATTCCTGATTCGATTCATGATTCATGATTCATGCTTCAATTCATGATTCATGATTCAATTCATGATTCATAATTCATGATTCATAATTCATGATTCATAATTCGTTTCATGATTCATGATTCATTTCATGATTCATGAGTCATGATTCATGATTCATGATTCATGATTCATGATTTATGATGCAATTCATGATACATAATTCATGATTCATGATTCAATTTATGATTCATGATTCGATTCATGATTCATGATTCAATTCATGATTTAATTCTTGATTCATGATTCAATTCATGATTCGATTCATGATTCAATTCATGATTCATGATTCAATTCATGATTCAATTCATGATTAATGATTCGATTCATGATTCATGATTCAATTTATGATTCATGATTCATGATTCATAATTTAATTCATAATTCATGATTCATGATTCATAATTCATGATTCAATTCATGATTCATGATTCAATTCATTATTCTTCAAGATTCAACTCATGATTCGATTCATGATTCAAGTCATGATTCATAATGCATGACTCATGATTCAATTCATGATTCATAATTCATGATTCATGATTCAATTCATGATTCATTTCATGATACATGTTTCATGATTCATGATTCATGATTTATAATTCAATTCATGATTCATGTTTCATGATTCAATTCATGATTCTTGATTCATGATTCAATTCATGATTCATGATTCATGATTTAATTCATGATTCATGATTGATGTCTCAATTCATGATTCATGATTCGATTCATGATTCATGATTCATGATTCATGATTCATGATTTATGATTCAATTCATGATTCATGATTCAATTCATGATTGATGATTTAATTCATGATTCAATTCATGATTCATGATTCAATTTATGATTCATGATTCATGATTCATAATTCAATTCATGATTCATGATTCATAATTCATGATTCAATTCATGATTCATGATTAAATTCATGATTCTTCAAGATTCAATTCATGATTCGATTCATGATTCTTCAAGATTCAAATCATGATTCGATTCATGATTCAATTCATGATTCATGATTCATGATTTGATTCATGATTCATTATTTAATTCATGATTCATGATTCCTGAATCGATTCATGATTCATGATTCATGCTTCAATTCATGATTCATAATTCATGATTCATAATTCATGATTCATGATTCGTTTCATGATTCATGAGTCATGATTCATGATTCATGATTCATGATTCATGATTCATGATTTATGATGCTATTCATGATTCATAATTCATGATTCATGATTCAATTCATGATTCATAATTCATGATTAATGATTCAATTCATGATTCATGGCTCAATTCATGATTCGATTCATGATTCATGATTCAATTCATGATTCAATTTATGATTTATGATTCGATTCATGATTCATGATTCAATTCATGATTCATGATTCATGATTCAATTCATGATTCAATTCATGACTCAATTCATGATTCATGATTCAATGCATGATTCAATTCATGATTCATGATTCGATTCATGATTCAATTTATGATTCATGATTCATGATTCATGATTCATAATTTAATTCATAATTCATGATTCAATTCATTATTCTTCAAGATTCAACTCATGATTCGATTCATGATTCAATTATTGATTCATGATTCGATTCATATTTCATGATTCATGCTTCAATTCATGATTCATTATTCAAGTCATGATTCATAATTCATGATTCATAATTCATGATTCATGATTCGATTCATGATTCATGATTCATGATTCATGATTCGATTCATGATTCATGATTTATGATGCAATTCATGATTCATAATTCATGATTCATGATTCAATTCATGATTCATGATTCATTTCATGATACATGTTTCATGATTCATGATTCATGATTTATGATTCAATTAATGATTCATGATTCATGATTCATGATTCAATTCATGATTCTTGATTCATGATTCGATTCATGATTCATGATTCAATTCATGATTCATGATTAATGATTTAATTCATGATTCATGATTCATGTCTCAATTAATGATTCATGATTCGATTCATGATTCACGATTCATGATTCAATTCATGATTCATGATTCATGATTTATGATTCAATTCATGATTCATGATTCATGATTCAATTTATGATTCATGATTCATGTTTCATGATTCATGATTGAATTCATGATTCATGATTTAATTCATGATTCAATTCATGATTAATGATTCAATTCATGATTCATGACTCAATTCATGTTTCGATTCATGATTCAATTCATGATTCATGATTCAATTCATGATTCAATTCATGATTCAATTCATGATTCATGATTCAATTCATGATTCATGATTCATGTCTCAATTTATGATTCATGATTCGATTCATGATTCATGATTCATGATTCAATTCATGATTCATGATTCATTATTCATGATTCATAATTCATTATTCATGATTCGATTCATGATTCATGATTCGATTCATTATTCATGATTCATGATTCAATTCATGATTCATGATTCATTGATTAAATTCATGATTCATGATTCATGATTCATGATTCAGTTCATGATTCATAATTCATGATTCATGATTCGATACATGATTCATGATTCATGATTCATGATTCGATTCATTATTCATGATTCATGATTCAATTCATGATTCATGATTCATTAATTAAATTCATGATTCATGATTCATGATTCATGATTCAGTTCATGATTCATAATTCATGATTCATGATTCGATACATGATTCATGATTCATGATTCATGATTCGATTCATGATTTATGATTCATGATTCAATTCATGATTCATGATTCATGATTCAATTCATTATTCATGATTCATGATTCAATTCATTATTCATGATTCATGATTCGATTCATGATTCATGATTCATTTCATGATTCATAATTCATGATTCATGATTCATTTCATTATTCATGATTCATGATGCAATCCATGATTCATGATTTGATTCATGATTCTTGATTCATAATTCTTGATTCATGATTCATGATTCAATTCATGATTCATGATTCATAATTCAATTCATGATTCAATTCATGATTCATGATTCATGATTCATGATTCAATTCATGATTCATAATTCATGATTCATGATTCAATTCATGATTCATGATTCATTTCATGATTCATGATTTATGATTCAATTCATGATTCATGATTCATGATTCATGATTCAATTCATGATTCTTGATTCATGATTCAATTCATGATTCAATTCATGATTCATGATTCAATTTATGATTCATGATTTGATTAATGATTCATGATTCATGATTCAATTCATGATTCATGATTCAGTTCATGATTTGATTCATGATTCGATTCAGGATTCATGATTCAATTCATGATTTATGATTCATGATTCATGATTCACTTCATGATTCATGATTCAATTCATGATTCAATTCATGATTCATGATTTAATTTATGATTCATGATTCATGATTCAATTCATGATTCATGTTTCATGATTCGATTCATGATTCAATTTATGATTCTTAATTCATGATTCATAATTCAATTCATGATTCATGATTCATGATTCAATTCATGATTCATGACTCAATTCATGATTTAATTCATGATTTAATTCATGATTCGATTCATGATTCATGATTTAATTCATGATTCAATTCATGATTCATGATTAAATTCATGATTCATGATTCGATTCATGATTCATGATTCAATTCATAATTCATGATTCGATTCATGATTCATGATTCAATTCATGATTTATGATTCATGATTCAATTCATGATTTGTGATTCATGATTCATGATTTCATTCCTGATTCATGATTCAATTCATGATTCATGATTTCATTCATGATTTGATTCATGATTCAATTCATGATTTGATTAATGATTTATGATTCATGATTCAATTCATAATTCAATTCATGATTCATGATTCAAATCATGATTCATGATTCATAATTCATGATTCATGATTCATGATTCATGATTCAATTCATGATTCATGATTCATGTTTTAATTTATGATTCAATTCATGATTCATGATTTAATTTATGATTCATGATTCATGATTCCTGATTCAATTCATGATTCATGACTCGTGATTCATGATTCAATTTATGATTCATGATTCATGATTCATGATACAATTTATGATTCATTATTCATGATTCATGATTCAATTCATGATTCTTGATTCAATTCATGAATCATGATTCATAATTCATTATTCGATTCATGATTCATTATTTATGATTCAATTAATGATTCATAATTCATGATTCATGATTCAATTCATGATTCAAAATTTATGATTCATGATTCAATTCATGATTCATAATTTATGATTCATGATTCGATTCATGATTCATAATTTATAATTCATAATTCGATTCATGATTCATGATTCACGATTCGATTCATGATTTATGATTCAATTCATGGTTCATGATTCATGATTCAATTCATGATTCATGATTCTATTCATGATTCATGATTCAATTCATAATTCATGATTCATGATTTATGTTTGAATTCATGATTCATGATTCAATTCATGATTCAATTCATGATTCATAATTCATGATTTATGATTTAATTCATGATTAATGATTCAATTCATGATTCATGACTCAATTCATGATTTGATTCATGATTCAATTCATGATTCATGTTTCAATTCATGATTCAATTCATGATTCATGATTCGATTCATGATTCATGATTCAATTCATGATTCAATTCATGATTCATGAATCATAATTCAATTCATGATTCGATTCATGATTCAATTCATGATTCATGATTCAATTCATGATTCAATTCATGATTCATGATTCGATTCATGATTCATGATTTATGATTCAATTCATGATTCATGATTTATGATTCAATTCATGATTCATGATTCATGATTCATAATTCAATTCATAATTCATGATTCATGATTCATAATTCATGATTCAATTCATGATTCATGATTCAATTCATTATTCTTTAAGATTCAACTCATGATTTGATTCATAATTCAATTCATGATTCATGATTCATGCTTCAATTCATGATTCATGATTCAAGTCATGATTCATAATTCATGATTCATGATTCGATTCATGATTCATGATTAATGATTCGATTCATGATTCATGATTTATGATGCAAATTATGATTCATAATTCATGACTCATGATTCAATTCATGATTCATAATTCATGATTCATGATTGAATTCATGATTCATGATTCATTTCATGATACATGTTTCATGATTCATGATTCATGATTTATGATTCAATTCATGATTCATGATTCATGATTCATGATTCAATTCATGATTCTTGATTCATGATTCATGATTCAATTCATGATTCATGATTTATGATTTAATTCATGATTCATGATTGATGTCTCAATTCATGATTCATGATTCGATTCATGATTCATGATTGATGTCTCAATTCATGATTCATGATTCGATTCATGATTCATGATTCATGATTCATGATTCATGATTTATGATTCAATTCATGATTCATGATTCAATTCATGATTCAATTCATGATTCATGATTCAATTTATGATTCATGATTCATGATTCATAATTCAATTCATGATTCATAATTCATGATTAAATTCATGATTCATGATTAAATTCATGATTCTTCAAGATTCAATTCATGATTCGATTCATGATTCTTCAAGATTCAATTCATGATTCGATTCATGATTCAATTCATAATTCATGATTCATGATCTGATTCATGATTCATTATTTAATTCATGATTCTTGATTCCTGATTCGATTCATGATTCATGATTCATGCTTCAATTCATGATTCATGATTCAATTCATGATTCATAATTCATGATTCATAATTCATGATTCATAATTCGTTTCATGATTCATGATTCATTTCATGATTCATGAGTCATGATTCATGATTCATGATTCATGATTCATGATTTATGATGCAATTCATGATTCATAATTCATGATTCATGATTCAATTTATGATTCATGATTCGATTCATGATTCATGATTCAATTCATGATTTAATTCATGATTCATGATTCATGATTCAATTCATGATTCGATTCATGATTCAATTCATGATTCATGATTCAATTCATGATTCAATTCATGATTAATGATTCGATTTATGATTCATGATTCAATTTATGATTCATGATTCATGATTCATAATTTAATTCATAATTCATGATTCATGATTCATAATTCATGATTCAATTCATGATTCATGATTCAATTCATTATTCTTCAAGATTCAATTCATGATTCGATTCATGATTCAAGTCATGATTCATAATTCATGATTCATGATTCGATTCATGATTCATGATTCATGATTCGATTCATGATTCATGATTTATTATGCAAATTATGATTCATAATGCATGACTCATGATTCAATTCATGATTCATGATTCATGATTCAATTCATGATTCATTTCATGATACATGTTTCATGATTCATGATTCATGATTTATAATTCAATTCATGATTCATGTTTCATGATTCAATTCATGATTCTTGATTCATGATTCATGATTCATGATTTAATTCATGATTCATGATTGATGTATCAATTCATGATTCATGATTCGATTCATGATTCATGATTCATGATTCATGATTTATGATTCAATTCATGATTCATAATTCAATTCATGATTGATGATTTAATTCATGATTCAATTCATGATTCATGATTCAATTTATGATTCATGATTCATGATTCGTAATTCAATTCATGATTCATGATTCATAATTCATGATTCAATTCATGATTCATGATTAAATTCATGATTCTTCAAGATTCAATTCATGATTCGATTCATGATTCTTCAAGATTCAATTCATGATTCGATTCATGATTCAATTCATGATTCATGATTCATTATTTAATTCATGATTCATGATTCCTGAATCGATTCATGATTCATGATTCATGCTTCAATTCATGATTCATGATTCAATTCATGATTCATGAGTCATGATTCATGATTCATGATTCATGATTCATGATTCATGATTTATGATGCTATTCATGATTCATAATTCATGATTCATGATTCAATTCATGATTCATAATTCATGATTAATGATTCAATTCATGATTCATGGCTCAATTCATGATTCGATTCATGATTCATGATTCAATTCATGATTCAATTTATGATTCATGATTCGATTCATGATTCATGATTCAATTCATGATTCAATTCATGATTCATGATTCATGATTCAATTCATGATTCAATTCATGACTCAATTCATGATTCATGATTCAATGCATGATTCAATTCATGATTCATGATTCGATTCATGATTCAATTTATGATTCATGATTCAATTCATTATTCTTCAAGATTCAACTCATGATTCGATTCATGATTTAATTCATGATTCATGATTCATGATTCGATTCATGATTCATGATTCATGCTTCAATTCATGATTCATTATTCAAGTCATGATTCATAATTCATGATTCATAATTCATGATTCATGATTCGATTCATGATTCATGATTCATGATTCATGATTCGATTCATGATTCATGATTTATGATGCAATTCATGATTCATAATTCATGATTCATGATTCAATTCATGATTCATGATTCATTTCATGATACATGTTTCATGATTCATGATTTATGATTCAATTAATGATTCATGATTCATGATTCATGATTCAATTCATGATTCTTGATTCATGATTCGATTCATGATTCATGATTCAATTCATGATTCATGATTAATGATTTAATTCATGATTCATGATTCATGTCTCAATTCATGATTCATGATTCATGATTCATGATTCAATTCATGATTCATGATTCATGATTTATGATTCAATTCATGATTCATGATTCATGATTCAATTCATTATTCAATTCATGAGTCATGATTCATGATTCAATTTATGATTCATGATTCATGATTCATAATTCAATTCATGATTCATGATTAATAATTCATGATTCATAATTCATGATTCAATTCATGATTCATGATTCAAGTCATGATTCATAATTCATGATTCATAATTCATGATTCATGATTCGATTCATGATTCATGATTCATGATTCGATTCATGATTCATGATTTATGATGCAATTCATGATTCATAATTCATGATTCATGATTCAATTCATGATTCAAGATTCAATTCATGAATCATGATTCATTTCATGATACATGTTTCATGATTCATGATTCATGATTTATGATTCAATTAATGATTCATGATTCATGATTTATGATTCACTTCATAATTCTTGATTCATGATTTGATTCATGATTCATGATTCAATTCATGATTCTTAATTCATGATTTAATTCATGATTCATGATTCATGTCTCAATTCATGATTCATGATTCGATTCATGATTCATGATTCATGATTCAATTCATGATTCATGATTTATGATTCAATTCATGATTCATGATTCATGATTCAATTCATGATACAATTTATGATTCATGATTCATGATTCAATTTATGATTCATGATTCATGATTCATAATTTAATTCATGATTTATGATTCATGATTCATGATTCATGAATTGAATCATGAATCATGAATTATGAATCATGAATTGAATCATGAATCATGAATTATAAATCATGAATTGCATCATAAATCATGAATCATGAATCGAATCATGAAATGAATCATGAATCATGAATCAAATCAGGAATCATGAATCATGAATTAAATCATGAATCATGAATCGAATCATGAATCATGAATTAAATCATGAATCATAATTCATGATTCAATTTATGATTCATGATTCATGATTCATAATTCAATTCATGATTTATGATTCATGATTCATGATTTATGATTCATAATTCATGATTCAATTCATGATTCATGATTCCTGATTTGATTCATGATTCATTTCATGATTCGATTCATGATTCATGATTTATGATGCAATATATGATTCATAATTCATGATTCATGATTCAATTCATGATTCATAATTCATGATTCATGATTCAATTCATGATTCATGATTCATTTCATGATACATGATTCATGATTCATAATTCATGATTCATGATTCATGATTCAATTCATGATTCATAATTCATGATTCATGATTCAATTCATGATTCATGATTTATGATGCAATTCATGATTCATAATTCATGATTCATGATTCAATTCATGATTCATAATTCATGATTCATGATTCAATTCATGATTCATGATTCATTTCATGATACATGATTCCTGATTCGATTCATGATTCATGATTCATTTCATGATTCGATTCATGATTGATGATTTATGATTCAATTCATGATTCATGATTCATGCTTCAATTCATGATTCATGATTGAAGTCATGATTCATAATTCATGATTCATAATTCATGATTCATGATTCGATTCATGATTTATGATTCATGATTCAATTCATTATTCATGATTTATGATGCAATTCATGATTCATAATTCATGACTCATGATTCAATTCATGATTCATAATTCATGATTCATGATTCAATTCATGATTCATGATTCAATTCATGATTCATAATTCATGATTCATGATTCAATTCATGATTCATGATTCATTTCATGATACATGTTTCATGATTCATGATTCAATTCATGATTCATGATTTGATTCATGATTCATGATTCATGATTCAATTCATGATTCTTGATTCATGATTCGATTCATGATTCAATTCATGATTCATGATTTGATTCATGATTCATGATTCATGTCTCAATTCATGATTCATGATTCGATTTATGATTCATGATTCATGATTCAATTCAAGATTCATGATTCATGATTTATGATTCAATTCATGATTCATGATTCATGATTCAATTCATGATTCAATTCATGATTCATGATTCATGATTCAATTTATGATTCATGATTCATGATTCATAACTCAATTCATGATTCATGATTCATGATTCATGATTCATAATTCATGATTCAATTCATGATTCATGATTAAATTCATGATTCTTCAAGATTCAAATCATGATTTGATTTATGATTCTTCAAGATTCAATTCATGATTCGATTCATGATTCAATTCATGATTCAAGATTCATGATTCGATTCATGATTCATGATTTAATTCATGATTCATGATTTATGATTCAATTCATGATTCATGATTCATGATTCGATTCATGATTTATGATTCATGATTTGATTCATGATTTATGATTCATGATTTGATTCATTATTCATGATTTATGATGCAATTCATGATTCATGACTCATGATTCAATTCATGATTCATAATTCATGATTCATGATTCAATTCATGATTCATGATTCATTTCATGATACATGTTTCATGATTCATGATTCATGATTTATGATTCAATTAATGATTCATGATTCATTATTCATGATTCAATTCATGATTCATGATTCATGATTTAATTCATGATTCATGATTCATGTCTCAATTCATGATTCATGATTTGATTCATGATTCTTGATTCAATTCATGATTCATGATTTATGATTCAATTCATGATTCATGATTCATGATTCAATTCATGATTCAATTCATGATTCATGATTCATGATTCAATTTATGATTCATGATTCATGATTCATAATTCAATTCATGATTCAAGATTCATGATTCATAATTCATGATTCATAATTCATGATTCAATTCATGATTCATGATTAAATTCATGATTCTTCAAGATTCAATTCATGATTCGATTTATGATTCTTCAAGATTCAATTCATGATTCGATTCATGATTCCTTATTTAATTCATGATTCATGATTCCTGATTCGATTCATGATTCATGATTTATTTCATGATTCATAATTCATGATTCATGATTCAATTCATGATTCATGATTCATTTCATGATACATGATTCATGATTCATGATTCGATTCCTGATTAATGATTTATGATTCAATTCATGATTTATGATTCATGATTCATGATTAAATTCATGATTCTTGATTCATGATTCGATTCATGATTCATGATTCATTTCATGATTCAATTTATGATTCATGATTCAATTCATGATTCAATTTATGATTCTTAATTCATGATTCATGATTCAATTCATGATTTATGAATCATGATTCAATTCATGATTCATGACTCAATTCATGATTCATGATTCGATTCATGATTCATGATTCAAATCATGATTCATGATTCATGATTCAATTTATGATTCAAGATTCAATTCATGATTAAATTCATGATTCATGATTCAATTTATGAATTATGATTCATGATTCATGATTCAATTCATGATTCATGATTCATGATTCAATTCATGATTCATGATTCATAATTCATGATTCGATTCAAGATTCATGATTTATGATTCAATTTATGATTCATAATTCATGATTCATGATTCAATTCATGATTCAAAATTTATGATTCATGATTAAATTCATGATTCATGATTCAATTTATGAATTATGATTCATGATTCATGATTCAATTCATGATTCATGATTCATGATTCAATTCATGATTCATGATTCATAATTCATGATTCGATTCAAGATTCATGATTTATGATTCAATTTATGATTCATAATTCATGATTCATGATTCAATTCATGATTCAAAATTTATGATTCATGATTCAATTCATGATTCATGATTCATGATTCAATTCATGATTCATGATTCATAATTCATGATTCGATTCAAGATTCATGATTTATGATTCAATTTATGATTCATAATTCATGATTCATGATTCAATTCATGATTCAAAATTTATGATTCATGATTCAACTCATGATTCATAATTTATGATTCATGATTCGATTCATGATTCAAAATTTATGATTCATGATTCAATTCATGATTCATAATTTATGATTCATGATTCGATTCATAATTCATGATTCATGATTCATGATTTGATTCATGATTCATAATTTATGATTCATGATTCGATTCATGATTCAAGATTTATGATTCAATTCATAATTCATGATTCATGATTCGATTCATGATTCATGATTAAATACATGATTTATGATTCATAATTCAATTCATGATTGAATTCATGATTCATGATTCATGATTCAATCTATGATTCACGATTCATGATTTATGATTCACGATTCATGATTTATGATTCATGATTGAATTCATGATTCATGATTCATGATTGAATTCATGATTCAATACATGATCCATAATTCATGATTCATGATTCAATTCATGATTCAATACATGATCCATAATTCATGATTCATGATTCAATTCATGATTGAATTCATGATTCATGATTCATGATTTATGATTCATGATTCATGATTCAATTCAAGATTCATGATTCATGATTCAATTCATGATTCATGATTCATGATTCATGATTCAATTCATGATTCATGATTCATGATTCAATTCATGATTCATGATTCAATTTATGAATTATGATTCATTATTCAAGATTCAATTCATGATTCATGATTCAATTCATGATTCATGATTCAATTCATGATTCATGATTCATGATTCAATTCATGATTCATGATTCATGATTCAATTTATGAATTATGATTCATTATTCAAGATTCAATTCATGATTCATGATTCAATTTATGATTCAAGATTCAATTCATGATTAAATTCATGATTCATGATTCAATTTATGAATTATGATTCATGATTCATGATTCAATTCATGATTCATGATTCATGATTCAATTCATGATTCATGATTCATAATTCATGATTCGATTCAAGATTCATGATTTATGATTCAATTTATGATTCATAATTCATGATTCATGATTCAATTCATGATTCAAAATTTATGATTCATGATTCAACTCATGATTCATAATTTATGATTCATGATTCGATTCATGATTCAAAATTTATGATTCATGATTCAATTCATGATTCATAATTTATGATTCATGATTCGATTCATAATTCATGATTCATGATTCATGATTTGATTCATGATTCATAATTTATGATTCATGATTCGATTCATGATTCAAGATTTATGATTCAATTCATAATTCATGATTCATGATTCGATTCATGATTCATGATTAAATACATGATTTATGATTCATGATTCAATTCATGATTGAATTCATGATTCATGATTCATGATTCAATCTATGATTCACGATTCATGATTCATGATTCATGATTCAATCTATGATTCACGATTCATGATTTATGATTCACGATTCATGATTTATGATTCATGATTGAATTCATGATTCATGATTCATGATTGAATTCATGATTCAATACATGATCCATAATTCATGATTCATGATTCAATTCATGATTGAATTCATGATTCATGATTCATGATTTATGATTCATGATTGAATTCATGATTCATGATTGTATTCATGATTCATGATTCATGATTGAAATCATGATTCAATACATGATTCATAATTCATGATTTATGATTCAATACATGATTCATGACTCAATTCATGATTCGATTCATGATTCAATTCATGAATTATGATTCAATTCATGATTCATGATTTGATTTATGATTCATGATTCAATTCATGATTCAATTCATGATTCAAAATTTATGATTCATGATTAAATTCATGATTCATGATTCAATTCATGATTCATGATTCATGATTCAATTCATGATTCATGATTCATAATTCATGATTCGATTCAAGATTCATGATTTATGATTCAATTTATGATTCATAATTCATGATTCATGATTCAATTCATGATTCAAAATTTATGATTCATGATTCAATTCATGATTCATGATTCATGATTCAATTCATGATTCATGATTCATAATTCATGATTCGATTCAAGATTCATGATTTATGATTCAATTTATGATTCATAATTCATGATTCATGATTCAATTCATGATTCAAAATTTATGATTCATGATTCAACTCATGATTCATAATTTATGATTCATGATTCGATTCATGATTCAAAATTTATGATTCATGATTCAATTCATGATTCATAATTTATGATTCATGATTTGATTCATAATTCATGATTCATGATTCATGATTTGATTCATGATTCATAATTCGATTCATGATTCAAGATTTATGATTCAATTCATAATTCATGATTCATGATTCGATTCATGATTCATGATTAAATACATGATTTATGATTCATGATTCAATTCATGATTGAATTCATGATTCATGATTCATGATTCAATCTATGATTCACGATTCATGATTTATGATTCACGATTCATGATTTATGATTCATGATTGAATTCATGATTCATGATTCATGATTGAATTCATGATTCAATACATGATCCATAATTCATGATTCATGATTCAATTCATGATTGAATTCATGATTCATGATTCATGATTTATGATTCATGATTCATGATTCAATTCAAGATTCATGATTCATGATTCAATTCATGATTCATGATTCATGATTCATGATTCAATTCATGATTCATGATTCATGATTCAATTCATGATTCATGATTCAATTTATGATTCATGATTCATGATTCAATTCATGATTCATGATTCATGATTCAATTTATGAATTATGATTCATTATTCAAGATTCAATTCATGATTCATGATTCAATTTATGATTCAAGATTCAATTCATGATTAAATTCATGATTCATGATTCAATTTATGAATTATGATTCATGATTCATGATTCAATTCATGATTCATGATTCATGATTCAATTCATGATTCATGATTCATAATTCATGATTCGATTCAAGATTCATGATTTATGATTCAATTTATGATTCATAATTCATGATTCATGATTCAATTCATGATTCAAAATTTATGATTCATGATTCAACTCATGATTCATAATTTATGATTCATGATTCGATTCATGATTCAAAATTTATGATTCATGATTCAATTCATGATTCATAATTTATGATTCATGATTCGATTCATAATTCATGATTCATGATTCATGATTTGATTCATGATTCATAATTTATGATTCATGATTCGATTCATGATTCAAGATTTATGATTCAATTCATAATTCATGATTCATGATTCGATTCATGATTCATGATTAAATACATGATTTATGATTCATAATTCAATTCATGATTGAATTCATGATTCATGATTCATGATTCAATCTATGATTCACGATTCATGATTCATGATTCATGATTCAATCTATGATTCACGATTCATGATTTATGATTCACGATTCATGATTTATGATTCATGATTGAATTCATGATTCATGATTCATGATTGAATTCATGATTCAATACATGATCCATAATTCATGATTCATGATTCAATTCATGATTGAATTCATGATTCATGATTCATGATTTATGATTCATGATTGAATTCATGATTCATGATTGTATTCATGATTCATGATTCATGATTGAAATCATGATTCAATACATGATTCATAATTCATGATTTATGATTCAATACATGATTCATGACTCAATTCATGATTCGATTCATGATTCAATTCATGAATTATGATTCAATTCATGATTCATGATTCAATTCATGATTCATGATTCAATTCATGATTCATGATTCATGATTCAATTCATGATTCATGATTCATGATTCAATTTATGAATTATGATTCATTATTCAAGATTCAATTCATGATTCATGATTCAATTTATGATTCAAGATTCAATTCATGATTAAATTCATGATTCATGATTCAATTTATGAATTATGATTCATGATTCATGATTCAATTCATGATTCATGATTCATGATTCAATTCATGATTCATGATTCATAATTCATGATTCGATTCAAGATTCATGATTTATGATTCAATTTATGATTCATAATTCATGATTCATGATTCAATTCATGATTCAAAATTTATGATTCATGATTCAACTCATGATTCATAATTTATGATTCATGATTCGATTCATGATTCAAAATTTATGATTCATGATTCAATTCATGATTCATAATTTATGATTCATGATTCGATTCATAATTCATGATTCATGATTCATGATTTGATTCATGATTCATAATTTATGATTCATGATTCGATTCATGATTCAAGATTTATGATTCAATTCATAATTCATGATTCATGATTCGATTCATGATTCATGATTAAATACATGATTTATGATTCATGATTCAATTCATGATTGAATTCATGATTCATGATTCATGATTCAATCTATGATTCACGATTCATGATTCATGATTCATGATTCAATCTATGATTCACGATTCATGATTTATGATTCACGATTCATGATTTATGATTCATGATTGAATTCATGATTCATGATTCATGATTGAATTCATGATTCAATACATGATCCATAATTCATGATTCATGATTCAATTCATGATTGAATTCATGATTCATGATTCATGATTTATGATTCATGATTGAATTCATGATTCATGATTGTATTCATGATTCATGATTCATGATTGAAATCATGATTCAATACATGATTCATAATTCATGATTTATGATTCAATACATGATTCATGACTCAATTCATGATTCGATTCATGATTCAATTCATGAATTATGATTCAATTCATGATTCATGATTTGATTTATGATTCATGATTCAATTCATGATTCAATTCATGATTCAAAATTTATGATTCATGATTAAATTCATGATTCATGATTCAATTCATGATTCATGATTCATGATTCAATTCATGATTCATGATTCATAATTCATGATTCGATTCAAGATTCATGATTTATGATTCAATTTATGATTCATAATTCATGATTCATGATTCAATTCATGATTCAAAATTTATGATTCATGATTCAATTCATGATTCATGATTCATGATTCAATTCATGATTCATGATTCATAATTCATGATTCGATTCAAGATTCATGATTTATGATTCAATTTATGATTCATAATTCATGATTCATGAT
Source organism: Mixophyes fleayi (assembly GCF_038048845.1). Taxonomy (NCBI): domain Eukaryota; kingdom Metazoa; phylum Chordata; class Amphibia; order Anura; family Limnodynastidae; genus Mixophyes; species Mixophyes fleayi. The sequence goes on along the minus strand of NW_027446875.1, from coordinate 88,983 downwards.
TCAATTCATGATTCAAAATTTATGATTCATGATTCAACTCATGATTCATAATTTATGATTCATGATTCGATTCATGATTCAAAATTTATGATTCATGATTCAATTCATGATTCATAATTTATGATTCATGATTTGATTCATAATTCATGATTCATGATTCATGATTTGATTCATGATTCATAATTCGATTCATGATTCAAGATTTATGATTCAATTCATAATTCATGATTCATGATTCGATTCATGATTCATGATTAAATACATGATTTATGATTCATGATTCAATTCATGATTGAATTCATGATTCATGATTCATGATTCAATCTATGATTCACGATTCATGATTTATGATTCACGATTCATGATTTATGATTCATGATTGAATTCATGATTCATGATTCATGATTGAATTCATGATTCAATACATGATCCATAATTCATGATTCATGATTCAATTCATGATTGAATTCATGATTCATGATTCATGATTTATGATTCATGATTCATGATTCAATTCAAGATTCATGATTCATGATTCAATTCATGATTCATGATTCATGATTCATGATTCAATTCATGATTCATGATTCATGATTCAATTCATGATTCATGATTCAATTTATGATTCATGATTCATGATTCAATTCATGATTCATGATTCATGATTCAATTTATGAATTATGATTCATTATTCAAGATTCAATTCATGATTCATGATTCAATTTATGATTCAAGATTCAATTCATGATTAAATTCATGATTCATGATTCAATTTATGAATTATGATTCATGATTCATGATTCAATTCATGATTCATGATTCATGATTCAATTCATGATTCATGATTCATAATTCATGATTCGATTCAAGATTCATGATTTATGATTCAATTTATGATTCATAATTCATGATTCATGATTCAATTCATGATTCAAAATTTATGATTCATGATTCAACTCATGATTCATAATTTATGATTCATGATTCGATTCATGATTCAAAATTTATGATTCATGATTCAATTCATGATTCATAATTTATGATTCATGATTCGATTCATAATTCATGATTCATGATTCATGATTTGATTCATGATTCATAATTTATGATTCATGATTCGATTCATGATTCAAGATTTATGATTCAATTCATAATTCATGATTCATGATTCGATTCATGATTCATGATTAAATACATGATTTATGATTCATAATTCAATTCATGATTGAATTCATGATTCATGATTCATGATTCAATCTATGATTCACGATTCATGATTCATGATTCATGATTCAATCTATGATTCACGATTCATGATTTATGATTCACGATTCATGATTTATGATTCATGATTGAATTCATGATTCATGATTCATGATTGAATTCATGATTCAATACATGATCCATAATTCATGATTCATGATTCAATTCATGATTGAATTCATGATTCATGATTCATGATTTATGATTCATGATTGAATTCATGATTCATGATTGTATTCATGATTCATGATTCATGATTGAAATCATGATTCAATACATGATTCATAATTCATGATTTATGATTCAATACATGATTCATGACTCAATTCATGATTCGATTCATGATTCAATTCATGAATTATGATTCAATTCATGATTCATGATTTGATTTATGATTCATGATTCAATTCATGATTTAATTCATGATTCAAAATTTATGATTCATGATTAAATTCATGATTCATGATTCAATTCATGATTCATGATTCATGATTCAATTCATGATTCATGATTCATAATTCATGATTCGATTCAAGATTCATGATTTATGATTCAATTTATGATTCATAATTCATGATTCATGATTCAATTCATGATTCAAAATTTATGATTCATGATTCAATTCATGATTCATGATTCATGATTCAATTCATGATTCATGATTCATAATTCATGATTCGATTCAAGATTCATGATTTATGATTCAATTTATGATTCATAATTCATGATTCATGATTCAATTCATGATTCAAAATTTATGATTCATGATTCAACTCATGATTCATAATTTATGATTCATGATTCGATTCATGATTCAAAATTTATGATTCATGATTCAATTCATGATTCATAATTTATGATTTGTGATTTGATTCATAATTCATGATTCATGATTCATGATTTGATTCATGATTCATAATTCGATTCATGATTCAAGATTTATGATTCAATTCATAATTCATGATTCATGATTCGATTCATGATTCATGATTAAATACATGATTTATGATTCATGATTCAATTCATGATTGAATTCATGATTCATGATTCATGATTCAATCTATGATTCACGATTCATGATTTATGATTCACGATTCATGATTTATGATTCATGATTGAATTCATGATTCATGATTCATGATTGAATTCATGATTCAATACATGATCCATAATTCATGATTCATGATTCAATTCATGATTGAATTCATGATTCATGATTCATGATTTATGATTCATGATTCATGATTCAATTCAAGATTCATGATTCATGATTCAATTCATGATTCATGATTCATGATTCATGATTCAATTCATGATTCATGATTCATGATTCAATTCATGATTCATGATTCAATTTATGAATTATGATTCATTATTCAAGATTCAATTCATGATTCATGATTCAATTCATGATTCATGATTCAATTCATGATTCATGATTCATGATTCAATTCATGATCCATGATTCATGATTCAATTTATGAATTATGATTCATTATTCAAGATTCAATTCATGATTCATGATTCAATTTATGATTCAAGATTCAATTCATGATTAAATTCATGATTCATGATTCAATTTATGAATTATGATTCATGATTCATGATTCAATTCATGATTCATGATTCATGATTCAATTCATGATTCATGATTCATAATTCATGATTCGATTCAAGATTCATGATTTATGATTCAATTTATGATTCATAATTCATAATTCATGATTCATGATTCGTTTCATGATTCATGAGTCATGATTCATGATTCATGATTCATGATTCATGATTCATGATTTATGATGCTATTCATGATTCATAATTCATGATTCATGATTCAATTCATGATTCATAATTCATGATTAATGATTCAATTCATGATTCATGGCTCAATTCATGATTCGATTCATGATTCATGATTCAATTCATGATTCAATTTATGATTTATGATTCGATTCATGATTCATGATTCAATTCATGATTCATGATTCATGATTCAATTCATGATTCAATTCATGACTCAATTCATGATTCATGATTCAATGCATGATTCAATTCATGATTCATGATTCGATTCATGATTCAATTTATGATTCATGATTCATGATTCATGATTCATAATTTAATTCATAATTCATGATTCATGATTCGTAATTCATGATTCAATTCATGATTCATGATTCAATTCATTATTCTTCAAGATTCAACTCATGATTCGATTCATGATTCAATTAATGATTCATGATTCGATTCATATTTCATGATTCATGCTTCAATTCATGATTCATTATTCAAGTCATGATTCATAATTCATGATTCATAATTCATGATTCATGATTCGATTCATGATTCATGATTCATGATTCATGATTCGATTCATGATTCATGATTTATGATGCAATTCATGATTCATAATTCATGATTCATGATTCAATTCATGATTCATGATTCATTTCATGATACATGTTTCATGATTCATGATTCATGATTTATGATTCAATTAATGATTCATGATTCATGATTCATGATTCAATTCATGATTCTTGATTCATGATTCGATTCATGATTCATGATTCAATTCATGATTCATGATTAATGATTTAATTCATGATTCATGATTCATGTCTCAATTAATGATTCATGATTCGATTCATGATTCACGATTCATGATTCAATTCATGATTCATGATTCATGATTTATGATTCAATTCATGATTCATGATTCATGATTCAATTTATGATTCATGATTCATGTTTCATGATTCATGATTGAATTCATGATTCATGATTTAATTCATGATTCAATTCATGATTAATGATTCAATTCATGATTCATGACTCAATTCATGTTTCGATTCATGATTCAATTCATGATTCATGATTCAATTCATGATTCAATTCATGATTCAATTCATGATTCATGATTCAATTCATGATTCATGATTCATGTCTCAATTTATGATTCATGATTCGATTCATGATTCATGATTCATGATTCAATTCATGATTCATGATTCATTATTCATGATTCATAATTCATTATTCATGATTCGATTCATGATTCATGATTCGATTCATTATTCATGATTCATGATTCAATTCATGATTCATGATTCATTAATTAAATTCATGATTCATGATTCATGATTCATGATTCAGTTCATGATTCATAATTCATGATTCATGATTCGATACATGATTCATGATTCATGATTCATGATTCGATTCATTATTCATGATTCATGATTCAATTCATGATTCATGATTCATTAATTAAATTCATGATTCATGATTCATGATTCATGATTCAGTTCATGATTCATAATTCATGATTCATGATTCGATACATGATTCATGATTCATGATTCATGATTCGATTCATGATTTATGATTCATGATTCAATTCATGATTCATGATTCATGATTCAATTCATTATTCATGATTCATGATTCAATTCATTATTCATGATTCATGATTCGATTCATGATTCATGATTCATTTCATGATTCATAATTCATGATTCATTTCATTATTCATGATTCATGATGCAATCCATGATTCATGATTTGATTCATGATTCTTGATTCATAATTCTTGATTCATGATTCATGATTCAATTCATGATTCATGATTCATAATTCAATTCATGATTCAATTCATGATTCATGATTCATGATTCATGATTCAATTCATGATTCATGATTCAATTCATGATTCATGATTCATTTCATGATTCATGATTTATGATTCAATTCATGATTCATGATTCATGATTCAATTCATGATTCTTGATTCATGATTCAATTCATGATTCAATTCATGATTCATGATTCAATTTATGATTCATGATTTGATTAATGATTCATGATTCATGATTCAATTCATGATTCATGATTCAGTTCATGATTTGATTCATGATTCGATTCAGGATTCATGATTCAATTCATGATTTATGATTCATGATTCATGATTCACTTCATGATTCATGATTCAATTCATGATTCAATTCATGATTCATGATTTAATTTATGATTCATGATTCATGATTCAATTCATGATTCATGATTCATGATTCGATTCATGATTCAATTTATGATTCTTAATTCATGATTCATAATTCAATTCATGATTCATGATTCATGATTCAATTCATGATTCATGACTCAATTCATGATTTAATTCATGATTTAATTCATGATTCGATTCATGATTCATGATTTAATTCATGATTCAATTCATGATTCATGATTAAATTCATGATTCATGATTCGATTCATGATTCATGATTCAATTCATAATTCATGATTCGATTCATGATTCATGATTCAATTCATGATTTATGATTCATGATTCAATTCATGATTTGTGATTCATGATTTCATTCCTGATTCATGATTCAATTCATGATTCATGATTTCATTCATGATTTGAATTATGATTCAATTTATGATTTGATTAATGATTTATGATTCATGATTCAATTCATAATTCAATTCATGATTCATGATTCAAATCATGATTCATGATTCATAATTCATGATTCATGATTCATGATTCATGATTCAATTCATGATTCATGTTTTAATTTATGATTCAATTCATGATTCATGATTTAATTTATGATTCATGATTCATGATTCCTGATTCAATTCATGATTCATGACTCGTGATTCATGATTCAATTTATGATTCATGATTCATGATTCATGATACAATTTATGATTCATTATTCATGATTCATGATTCAATTCATGATTCTTGATTCAATTCATGAATCATGATTCATAATTCATTATTCGATTCATGATTCATTATTTATGATTCAATTAATGATTCATAATTCATGATTCATGATTCAATTCATGATTCTTCAAGATTCAATTCATGATTCGATTTATGATTCTTCAAGATTCAATTCATGATTCGATTCATGATTCCTTATTTAATTCATGATTCATGATTCCTGATTCGATTCATGATTCATGATTTATTTCATGATTCATAATTCATGATTCATGATTCAATTCATGATTCATGATTCATTTCATGATACATGATTCATGATTCATGATTCGATTCCTGATTAATGATTTATGATTCAATTCATGATTTATGATTCATGATTCATGATTAAATTCATGATTCTTGATTCATGATTCGATTCATGATTCATGATTCATTTCATGATTCATGATTCAATTCATGATTCAATTCATGATTCATGATTCGATTAATGATTTATGATTCAATTCATAATTCAATTCTTGATTCATTATTCGATTCATGATTCATGATTCAATTCATGATTCATAATTCATGATTCATGATTCAATTAATGATTCAAGATTCATGATTCGATTCATGATTCATGATTTAATTCATGATTCATGTTTCATGATTCATGATTCAATTCATGATTTATGATTCAATTCATGATTCAATTCATGATTCATAATTCATGATTCTTAATTCAATTCCTGATTCATAATTCATGATTCATGATTTGATTCATGATTCATGATTCATGATTCACTTCATGGTTCATGATTCATGATTCAATTCATGATTCACGATTCATGATTCGATTCATGATTCATGATTCGATTTATGATTCATGATTCATGATTTAATTCATGATTCATGATTCATGATTCAATTAATGATTCATGATTCATGATTCAATTCATGATTCAATTCAGGATTCATGATTCATGATTCAATTTATGATTCATGATTCATGATTCAATTCATGATTCATGATTCATAATTCAAAACATGATTCAATTCATGATTCATGATTCATGATTCATGATTGAATTCATGATTCATGATTCAAATTATGATTCATAATTCATGATTCATGATTCATGATTCAATTCATGAATAATGATTCAATTCATTAATCATGATTCATGATTAAATTCATGATTCAATTCATGATTCATGATTCAATTCACGATTCATGATTCAATTCATGATTCATCATTTATGATTCAATTCATGATTCAATTCATGATTCATGATTCATGATCCATGATTCAATTAATGATTCATGATTCAATTCATGATTCATGATTCAATTCATGATTCGATTCCTGATTAAAATCATGATTCATGATTCAATTCATGATTCATAATTCATGATTCAATTCATGATTCATGATTCATGATTCATGATTCAATTCATGATTCATGATTCATGATTCAATTCATGATTCAATTCATGATTCATGATTCAATTCATGATTTAATTCATGAATCAATTCATGATTCATGATTCATGATTCAATTCATGATTCATGATTCATGATTCAATTCATGATTTAATTCATGAATCAATTCATGATTCAATTCATGATTCATGATTCAATTCATGATTTATGATTCGATTAATGATTTGTGATTAAATTCATTATTCAATTCATGATTCATGATTCATTATTCGATTGATGATTCATGATTCAATTCATGATTCATTTTTCATGATTCAATTCATGATTTATGATTCATGATTCAATTTATGATTCGTGATTCATGATTCATGATTCAATTCATGATTCATGATTCATGATTCAATTCATGATTCAATTCATGATTCATAATTCATGATTCATGATTCATGATTCGATTCATGATTCGATTTATGATTTATGATTCATGATTTAATTCATGATTCATGATTCATTATTCAATTCATGATTCATGATTCAATTCATGATTTAATTCATGATTCATGATTAAATTTATGATTCATGATTCATGATTTAATTCATGATTCATGATTCAATTCATGATTCAATTCATGATTCATGATTCATGATTCATGATTCAATTCATTATTCATTAATCAATTCATGATTCATGATTTATGATTCAATTCATGATTCATGATTCATGATTCAATTAATGAATCATGATTCAATTCATGATTCATGATTCAATTCATGATTCGATTCCTGATTAAAATCATGATTCATGATTGAATTTATGATTCATAATTAATGATTCATGATTCAATTCATGATTCATGATTCATGATTCATGAATCAATTCATGATTCATGATTAAATTCATGATTTAATTCATGAATCAATTCATGATTCATGATTAAATTCATGATTCAATTCATGATTCATGATTCGATTAATGATTTATGATTCACTTCATGATTCAATTCATGATTCATGATTCAGTTGATGATTCATGATTCATGATTCAATTCATGATTCATGATTCATGATTTAATTTATGATTCATGATTTATGATTCACTTCATGATTCAATTCATGATTCATGATTCAGTTGATGATTCATGATTCATGATTCAATTCATGATTCAATTTATGATTCATGATTTATTTCATGATTCATGATTCAATTCATGATTCATAATTCATGATTAATAATTCATGATTCAATCCATGATTCATGATTCAATTCATGATTCAATTCATGATTCATGATTCGATTAATGATTTATGATTCAATTCATGATTCAATTCTTGATTCATGATTCGATTCATGATTCATGATTCATGATTCAATTCATGAATAATGATTCGATTCATTAATCATGATTCATGATTAAATTCATGATTCATGATTCATGATTCAATTCATGATTCATGATTCATGATTCAATTCATGAATAATGATTCAATTCATGATTCATGATTCATGATTCAATTCATGATTCATGATTCATGATTCAATTCATGATTCATGATTCATGATTCAATTCATGAATAATGATTCGATTCATTAATCATGATTCATGATTAAATTCATGATTCATGATTCATGATTCGATTCATGATTCATGATTCATGATTCAATTCATGAATAATGATTCAATTCATGATTCATGATTCATGATTCAATTCATGATTCATGATTCATGATTCAATTCATGATTCATGATTCATGATTCATGATTCAATTCATAATTCATGATTCATGATTCAATTCATGATTCATGATTTATGATTCAATTCATGATTCAATTCATGATTCATGATTCATGATTCATGATTCAATTTATGATTCATGATTCAATTCATGATTCATGATTCAATTCATGATTCGATTCCTGATTAAAATCATGATTCATGATTCAATTCATGATTCATAATTCATGATTCATGATTCAATTCATGATTCATGATTCATGATTCAATTCATGATTCATGATTCATGATTCAATTCATGATTCAAATTATGATTCATGATTCATGATTCAATTCATGATTTAATTCATGAATCAATTCATGATTCATGATTCATGATTCAATTCATGATTTATGATTCATGATTCAATTCATGATTTAATTCATGAATCAATTCATGATTCAATTCATGATTCAAAATTTAATTCATGAATCATGATTCGATTCATGATTTATGATTAAATTCATTATTCAATTCATGATTCATGATTCGATTCATGATTCATGATTCATGATTCAATTCATGATTCATGATTCAATTCATGATTCATGATTTATTATTCGATTCATTATTCATGATTCAATTCATGATTCATTTTTCATGATTCAATTCATGATTTATGATTCATGATTCAATTTATGATTCGTGATTCATGATTCATGATTCAATTCATGATTCATGATTCATGATTCAATTCATGATTCAATTAATGATTCATAATTTATGATTCATGATTTATGATTCGATTCATGATTCGATTTATGATTTATGATTCATGATTTAATTCAATATTCATGATTCATGATTCAATTGATGATTCATGATTCATGATTCAATTCATGATTCAATTCATGATTCATGATTCAATTTATGATTCATGATTCATGATTCAATTCATGAATTATGATTCATGATTCAAATCATGATTCAATTCATGATTCATGATTCATGATTCATGATTCATGATTCAATTCATGAATCATGATTTAAATCTTGATTCATAATTCATGATTCATGATTCATGATTCAATTCATGAATAATGATTTGATTCATTAATCATGATTCATGATTAAATTCATGATTCAATTCATGATTCATGATTCATGATTCAATTCATGATTCAATTCATGATTCATAATTCATGATTCATGATTCATGATTCAATTCATAATTCATGATTCATGATTCAATTCATGATTCATGATTTATGATTCAATTCATGATTCAATTCATGATTCAATTCATGATTCATGATTCATGATTCATGATTCAATTCATGATTCATGATTCAATTCATGATTCATGATAAAATTCATGATTCGATTCCTGATTAAAATCATGATTCATGATTCAATTCATGATTCATAATTCATGATTCATGATTCAATTCATGATTCATGATTCAATTCATAATTCAATTCATAATTCATGATTCATGATTCAATTCATGATTTAATTCATGAATCAATTCATGATTCATGATTCATGATTCATGATTCAATTCATGATTCATGATTCATGATTCAATTCATGATTCGATTCATGAATCAATTCATGATTCAATTCATGATTCATGATTCAATTTATGATTCATGATTCGATTAATGATTTATGATTAAATTCATTATTCAATTCATGATTCATGATTCGATTCATGATTCATGATTCAATTCATGATTCGTGATTCAGGATTCATGATTTAATTCATGATTCATGATTCATTATTCGATTCATGATTCATGATTCAATTCATGATTCATTTTTCATGATTCAATTCATGATTTATGATTCATGATTCAATTCATGATTCAATTCATGATTCATAATTCATGATTCATGATTCAATTCATGATTCATGATTCATGATTCATGATTCAATTCATGAATAATTATTCGATTCATTAATCATGATTCATGATTAAATTCATGATTCAATTCATGATTCATGATTCATAATTCAATTCATGATTCATCATTCAATTCATAATTCATGATTCATGATTCATGATTCATGATTCAATTCATGATTCATGAATTATGATTCAATCCATGATTCAATTCATGATTCAATTAATGATTCATGATTTTATTCATGATTCATGATTCAATTCATGATTCGATTCCTGATTAAAATCATGATTCATGATTCAATTCATGATTCATAATTCATGATTCTTGATTCAATTCCTGATTCATAATTCATGATTCATGATTCAATTCATGATTCATGATCCATTTCATGATTCATGTTTCATGATTCACGATTCATGATTCATGATTCCATTCATGATTCGATTCCTGATTAAAATCATGATTCATGATTCAATTCATGATTCATAATTCATGATTCATGATTCAATTCATGATTCATGATTCATGATTCATGATTCGATTCATGATTCATGATTCATGATTCAATTCATGATTCATAATTCATGATTCATGATTCAATTCATGATTCATGATTCATGATTCGATTCATGATTCATGATTCATGATTCAATTCATGATTTAATTCATGAATCAATTCATGATTCATGATTCATGATTCAATTCATGATTCATGATTCATGATTCAATTCATGATTTAATTCATGAATCAATTCATGATTCAATTCATGATTCATGATTCACTTCATGATTCGATTAATGATTTATGATTAAATTCATTATTCAATTCATGATTCATGATTCGATTCATGATTCATGATTCATGATTCAATTCATGATTCGTGATTTAGGATTCATGATTCAATTCATGATTCATGATTCATTATTCGATTCATGATTCATGATTCAATTCATGATTCATTTTTCATGATTCAATTCATGATTTATGATTCATGATTCAATTTATGATTCGTGATTTATGATTCATGATTTAATTCATGATTCATGATTCAATTCATGATTTAATTCATGATTCATGTTTCATGATTCATGATTCAATTCATGATTTATGATTCAATTCATGATTCGATTTATGATTTATGATTCATGATTTAATTCATGATTCATGATTCATGATTCAATTGATGATTCATGATTCATGATTCAATTCATGATTCAATTCATGATTCATGATTCATGATTCATGATTCAATTCATGATTCATGATTCGATTCATGATTCATGATTTAATTCATGATTCATGTTTCATGATTCATGATTCAATTCATGATTTATGATTCAATTCATGATTCAATTCATGATTCATAACTCATGATTCTTGATTCAATTCCTGATTCATAATTCATAATTCATGATTTGATTCATGATTCATGATTCATGAATCATGATTCAATTCATGATTCACGATTCATGATTCGATTCATGATTCATGATTTGATTTATGATTTATGATTCATGATTTAATTCATGATTCATGATTCATGATTCAATTGATGATTCATGATTCATGATTCAATTCATGATTCAATTCATGATTCATGATTCATGATTCAATTTATGATTCATGATTCATGATTCAATTGATGATTCATGATTCATGATTCAAATCATGATTCAATTCAGGATTCATGATTCATGATTCAATTTATGATTCATGATTCATGATTCAATTCATGATTCACGATTCAAAACATGATTCAAATCATGATTCATGATTCATGATTCATGATTGAATTCATGATTCATGATTCAAATTATGATTCATAATTCATGATTCATGATTCATGATTCAATTCATGAATAATGATTCAATTCATTAATCATGATTCATGATTAAATTCATGATTCAATTCATGATTCATGATTCATGATTCAATTCATGATTCATGATTCATGATTCAATTCATGATTCATAATTCATGATTCATGATTCATGATTCAATTCATGATTCATGATTCAATTCATGATTCATCATTTATGATTCAATTCATGATTCATGATTCATGATCCATGATTCAATTAATGATTCATGATTCAATTCATGATTCATGATTCAATTCATGATTCGATTCCTGATTAAAATCATGATTCATGATTTAATTCATGATTCATAATTCATGATTCATGATTCAATTCATGATTCATGATTCATGATTCATGATTCAATTCATGATTCATGATTCATGATTCAATTCATGATTCAATTCATGATTCATGATTCAATTCATGATTTAATTCATGAATCAATTCATGATTCATGATTCATGATTCAATTCATGATTCATGATTCATGATTCAATTCATGATTTAATTCATGAATCAATTCATGATTCAATTCATGATTCAAAATTTAATTCATGATTCATGATTCAATTCATGATTCAAAATTTAATTCATGATTCATGATTCGATTAATGATTTATGATTAAATTCATTATTCAATTCATGATTCATGATTCGATTCATGATTCATGATTCATGATTCAATTCATGATTCATGATTCAATTCATGATTCATGATTTATTATTCGATTCATGATTCATGATTCAATTCATGATTCATTTTTCATGATTCAATTCATGATTTATGATTCATGATTCAATTTATGATTCGTGATTCATGATTCATGATTCAATTCATGATTCATGATTCATGATTCAATTCATGATTCAATTAATGATTCATAATTCATGATTCATGATTCGATTCATGATTCGATTTATGATTTATGATTCATGATTTAATTCATGATTCATGATTCATGATTCAATTGATGATTCATGATTCATGATTCAATTCATGATTCAATTCATGATTCATGATTCATGATTCAATTTATGATTCATGATTCATGATTCAAATCATGATTCAATTCATGATTCATGATTCATGATTCATGATTCATGATTCAATTCATGATTCATGATTCAAATCATGATTCATAATTCATGATTCATGATTCATGATTCAATTCATGAATAATGATTTGATTCATTAATCATGATTCATGATTAAATTCATGATTCAATTCATGATTCATGATTCATGATTCAATTCATGATTCATGATTCATGATTCAATTCATGATTCATAATTCATGATTCATGATTCATGATTCAATTCATAATTCATGATTCATGATTCAATTCATGATTCATGATTTATGATTTAATTCATGATTCAATTCATGATTCAATTCATGATTCATGATTCAATTCATGATTCGATTCCTGATTAAAATCATGATTCATGATTCAATTCATGATTCATAATTCATGATTCATGATTCAATTCATGATTCATGATTCATGATTCAATTCATGATTTATGATTCATGATTCAATTCATGATTCAAATTATGATTCATGATTCATGATTCAATTCATGATTTAATTCATGAATCAATTCATGATTCATGATTCATGATTCATGATTCAATTCATGATTCATGATTCATGATTCATGATTCAATTCATGATTCATGATTCATGATTCAATTCATGATTTAATTCATGAATCAATTCATGATTCAATTCATGATTCAAAATTTAATTCATGATTCATGATTCGATTAATGATTTATGATTAAATTCATTATTCAATTCATGATTCATGATTCGATTCATGATTCATGATTCATGATTCAATTCATGATTCATGATTCAATTCATGATTCATGATTTATTATTCGATTCATGATTCATGATTCAATTCATGATTAATTTTTCATGATTCAATTCATGATTCATGATTCATGATTCAATTCATGATTCATGATTTATGATTCAACCCATGATTCAATTCATGATTCATGATTCAATTAATGATTCATGATTTTATTCATGATTCATGATTCAATTCATGATTCGATTCCTGATTAAAATCATGATTCATGATTCAATTCATGATTCATAATTCATGATTCTTGATTCAATTCCTGATTCATTATTCATGATTCATGATTCAATTCATGATTCATGATTCATTTCATGATTCATGATTCATGATTCACGATTCATGATTCATGATTCAATTCATGATTCGATTCCTGATTAAAATCATGATTCATGATTCAATTCATGATTCATAATTCATGATTCATGATTCAATTCATGATTCATGATTCATGATTCATGATTCGATTCATGATTCATGATTCATGATTCAATTCATGATTCGATTCCTGATTAAAATCATAATTCATGATTCAATTCATGATTCATAATTCATGATTCATGATTCAATTCATGATTCATGATTCATGATTCGATTCATGATTCATGATTCAATTCATGATTTAATTCATGAATCAATTCATGATTCATGATTCATGATTCAATTCATGATTCATGATTCAATTCATGATTTAATTCATGAATCAATTCATGATTCAATTCATGATTCATGATTCAATTCATGATTCGATTCATGATTTATGATTAAATTCATTATTCAATTCATGATTCATGATTCGATTCATGATTCATGATTCAATTCATGATTCGTGATTTAGGATTCATGATTCAATTCATGATTCATGATTCATTATTCGATTCATGATTCATGATTCAATTCATGATTCATTTTTCATGATTCAATTCATGATTTATGATTCATGATTCAATTTATGACTCGTGATTCATGATTCATGATTCAATTCATGATTCATGATTCAATTCATGATTTAATTCATGATTCATGTTTCATGATTCATGATTCAATTCATGATTTATGATTCAATTCATGATTCGATTTATGATTTATGATTCATGATTTAATTCATGATTCATGATTCATGATTCAATTGATGATTCATGATTCATGATTCAATTCATGATTCAATTCATGATTCACGATTCATGATTCAATTCATGATTCATAATTCATGATTCATGATTCAATTCATGATTCATGATTCGATTCATGATTCATGATTTAATTCATGATTCATGTTTCATGATTCATGATTCAATTCATGATTTATGATTCAATTCATGATTCATAATTCATGATTCATGATTCAATTCATGATTCATGATTCATAACTCATGATTCTTGATTCAATTCCTGATTCATAATTCATAATTCATGATTTGATTCATGATTCATGATTCATGAATCATGATTCAATTCATGATTCACGATTCATGATTCGATTCATGATTCATGATTCGATTTATGATTTATGATTCATGATTTAATTCATGATTCATGATTCATGATTCAATTGATGATTCATGATTCATGATTCAATTCATGATTCAATTCATGATTCATGATTCATGATTCAATTTATGATTCATGATTCAATTCATGATTCAATTCATGATTCAATTCATGATTTGATTCATGATTCATGATTCATGATTCAATTCATGATTCATGATTCATGATTCAATTCATAATTCAATTCATGATTCATGATTCATGATTCATGATTCAGTTCATGATTCATAATTCATGATTCATGACTCAATTCATAATTCAATTCATGATTCATGATTCATGATTCATGATTCAGTTCATGATTCATAATTCATGATTCATGATTCATGATTCATGATTCACTTCATGATTCATCATTCAATTCATGATTCAATTCATGATTCATGATTCAATTTATGATTCATGATTCATGATTCAATTCATGATTCATGATTCATGATTCAATTCATGATTCTTTATTCATGATTCATGATTCAATTCATGATTCATGATTCATAATTCAATTCATGATTCATGACTCAATTCATAATTCGATTCATGATTCAATTCATGATTCAATTTATGATTCATGATTCATGATTCAATTCATGATTCATGATTGAATTCATGATTTAATTCATGATTTAATTCATGATTCATGATTCGATTCATGATACATGATAATTCATGATTCAATTCATGATTCATGATTCAATTCATGATTCATGATTCAATTCATGATTCATGATTCGATTCATGATTCATGATTCAATTCATAATTCATGATTCAATTCATGATTCATGATTCAATTCATGATTCATGATTCATGATTCAATTCATGATTCATGATTCATGATTCAATTCATGATTCATGATTCATGTCTCAATTCATGAATCATGATTCGATTCTTGATTCATGATTCATGATTCAATTCATGATTCATGATTCAATTTATGATTCATAATTCATGATTCATGATTCATAATTCAATTCATGATTCATGATTCATAAATCATGATTCAATTCATTATTCATGATTCAATTCATGATTCTTCAAGATTCAATTCATGATTTGATTCATGATTCAATTCATGATTCATGATTCATGATTCGATTCATGATTCATGCTTCAATTCATGATTCTTCAAGATTCAATTCATGATTCGATTCATGATTCAATTAATGATTCATGATTCATGCTTCAATTCATGATTCATGATTCAATTCATGATTCATGATTCAATTCATGATTCATGATTCAATTCATGATTTATGATTCGATTCATGCTTCATGATTCAATTCATGATTTATGATTCATGATTCAATTCATGATTCATGATTCATGATTCAATTCATGATTCATGATTCAATTCATGATTCATAATTCATGATTCATGATTCAATTCATGATTCATGATTCATGATTCAATTCATGATTCATGATTTATGATTCGATTCATGATTCATGATTCAATTCATGATTCATAATTCATGATTCATGATTCAATTCATGATTCATGATTCATGATTCAATTCATGATTCATGATTCATGATTCAATTCATGATTCATGATTTATGATTCAATTCATGATTTGATTCATGATTCATGATTCATGATTCAATTCATGATTCATAATTCATGATTCATGATTCGATACATGATTCATTTCATGATTCATGATTCATGATTCATTTCATGATTCATGATTCATTTCATTATTCATGAATTATGATTCAATTCATGATTCATGATTTGATTCATGATTCTTGATTCATGATTCTTGATTCATGATTCTTGATTCATGATTCTTGATTCATGATTCAATTTATGATTCAAAATTTATGATTCATGATTCAATTCATGATTCATAATTTATGATTCATGATTCGATTCATGATTCAAAATTTATGATTCATGATTCAAAATTTATGATTCATAATTTATGATTCATGATTCATGATTTATGATTTATGATTCGATTCGTGATTCATGATTTATGATTCAATTCATAATTCATGAATTATGTTTCATGATTCAATTCATGATTCAATTCATGATTCATGATTCTTGATTCAATTTATGATTCATGATTCATGTTTCATGATTCATGATTGAATTCATGATTCATGATTTAATTCATGATTCAATTCATGATTCATAATTCAGGATTTATGATTCAATTCATGATTAATGATTCAATTCATGATTCATGACTCAATTCATGATTCGATTCATGATTCAATTCATGATTCATGATTCAATTCATGATTCAATTCATGATTCAATTCATGATTCATGATTCAATTCATGATTCATGATTCATGTCTCAATTTATGATTCATGATTCGATTCATGATTCATGATTCATGATTCAATTCATGATTCATGATTCATTATTCATGATTCATAATTCATTATTCATGATTCGATTCATGATTCATGATTCGATTCATTATTCATGATTCATGATTCAATTCATGATTCATGATTCATTAATTAAATTCATGATTCATGATTCATGATTCATGATTCAGTTCATGATTCATAATTCATGATTCATGATTCGATACATGATTCATGATTCATGATTCATGATTCGATTCATTATTCATGATTCATGATTCAATTCATGATTCATGATTCATTAATTAAATTCATGATTCATGATTCATGATTCATGATTCAGTTCATGATTCATAATTCATGATTCATGATTCGATACATGATTCATGATTCATGATTCATGATTCGATTCATGATTCAGTTCATGATTCATAATTCATGATTCATGATTCGATACATGATTCATGATTCATGATTCATGATTCGATTCATGATTTATGATTCATGATTCAATTCATGATTCATGATTCATGATTCAATTCATTATTCATGATTCATGATTCGATTCATGATTCATGATTCATTTCATGATTCATAATTCATGATTCATGAATTATTTCATTATTCATGATTCATGATTCAATCCATGATTCATGATTTGATTCATGATTCTTGATTCATAATTCTTGATTCATGATTCATGATTCAATTCATGATTCATGATTCATAATTCAATTCATGATTCAATTCATGATTCATGATTCATGATTCATGATTCAATTCATGATTCTTGATTCATGATTCAATTCATGATTCATGATTCATTTTATGATTCATGATTTATGATTCAATTCATGATTCATGATTCATGATTCATGATTCAATTCATGATTCTTGATTCATGATTCAATTCATGATTCAATTCATGATTCATGATTCAATTTATGATTCATGATTTGATTAATGATTCATGATTCAATTCATGATTCATGATTCAGTTCATGATTCGATTCATGATTCGATTCATGATTCATGATTCAATTCATGATTTATGATTCATGATTCATGATTCACTTCATGATTCATGATTCAATTCATGATTCAATTCATGATTCATGATTTAATTTATGATTCATGATTCATGATTCAATTCATGATTCATGATTCATGATTCAATTCATGATTCAATTTATGATTCTTAATTCATGATTCATAATTCAATTCATGATTCATGATTCATGATTCAATTCATGATTCATGACTCAATTCATGATTTAATTCATGATTTAATTCATGATTCGATTCATGATTCATGATTTAATTCATGATTCAATTCATGATTCATGATTAAATTCATGATTCATGATTCGATTCATGATTCATGATTCAATTCATAATTCAAGATTTGATTCATGATTCATGATTCAATTCATGATTTATGATTCATGATTCAATTCATGATTTGTGATTCATGATTCATGATTTCATTCCTGATTCATGATTCAATTCATGATTCATGATTTAATTCATGATTTGATTCATTAATCAATTCATGATTTGATTAATGATTTATGATTCATGATTCAATTCATAATTCAATTCATGATTCATGATTCAAATCATGATTCATGATTCATAATTCATGATTCATGATTCAATTCATGATTCATGATTCATGTTTTAATTTATGATTCAATTCATGATTCCTGATTTAATTCATGATTCATGATTCCTGATTCAATTCATGATTCATGACTCGTGATTCATGATTCAATTTATGATTCATGATTCATGATTCATGATTCATGATTCATGATACAATTTATGATTCATTATTCATGATTCATGATTCAATTCATGATTCTTGATTCAATTCATGAATCATGATTCATAATTCATGATTCGATTCATGATTCATGATTTATGATTCAATTAATGATTCATAATTCATGATTCATGATTCAATTCATGATTCAAAATTTATGATTCATGATTCAATTCATGATTCATAATTTATGATTCATGATTCGATTCATGATTCATAATTTATGATTCATAATTCGATTCATGATTCATGATTCATGATTCAATTCATGATACATGATTTATGATTCAATTCATGGTTCATGATTCATGATTCAATTCATGATTCATGATTCTATTCATGATTCATGATTCAATTCATAATTCATGATTCATGATTTATGTTTGAATTCAAGATTCATGATTCAATTCATGATTCAATTCATGATTCATAATTCATGATTTATGATTTAATTCATGATTAATGATTCAATTCATGATTCATGACTCAATTCATGATTCGATTCATGATTCAATTCATGATTCATGTTTCAATTCATGATTCAATTCATGATTCATGATTCGATTCATGATTCATGATTCAATTCATGATTCAATTCATGATTCATGAATCATAATTCAATTCATGATTCGATTCATGATTCAATTCATGATTCATGATTCAATTCATGATTCAATTCATGATTCATGATTCGATTCATGATTCATGATTCAATTCATGATTCAATTCATGATTCATGATTCATGTCTTAATTCATGATTCATGATTTGATTCATGATTCATGTCTTAATTCATGATTTATGATTTGATTCATGATTCATGATTCAATTCATGATTCATGATTCATGATTTATGATTCAATTCATGATTCATGATTTATGATTCAATTCATGATTCATGATTCATAATTCAATTCATAATTCATGATTCATGATTCATAATTCATGATTCAATTCATGATTCATGATTCAATTCATTATTCTTTAAGATTCAACTCATGATTCGATTCATAATTCAATTCATGATTCATGATTCATGCTTCAATTTATGATTCATGATTCAAGTCATGATTCATAATTCATGATTCATGATTCGATTCATGATTCATGATTAATGATTCGATTCATGATTCGATTCATGATTCATGATTAATGATTCGATTCATGATTCATGATTTATGATGCAAATTATGATTCATAATTCATGACTCATGATTCAATTCATGATTCATAATTCATGATTCATGATTGAAACAATGATTCATGATTCATTTCATGATACATGTTTCATGATTCATGATTCATGATTTATGATTCAATTCATGATTCATGATTCATGATTCATGATTCAATTCATGATTCTTGATTCATGATTCATGATTCAATTCATGATTCATGATTTATGATTTAATTCATGATTCATGATTGATGTCTCAATTCATGATTCATGATTCGATTCATGATTCATGATTGATGTCTCAATTCATGATTCATGATTCGATTCATGATTCATGATTCATGATTCATGATTTATGATTCAATTCATGATTCATGATTCAATTCATGATTCATGATTCAATTTATGATTCATGATTCATGATTCATAATTCAATTCATGATTCATAATTCATGATTAAATTCATGATTCATCATTAAATTCATGATTCTTCAAGATTCAATTCATGATTCGATTCATGATTCTTCAAGATTCAATTCATGATTCGATTCATGATTCAATTCATGATTCATGATTCATGATCTGATTCATGATTCATTATTTAATTCATGATTCATGATTCCTGATTCGATTCATGATTCATGATTCATGCTTCAATTCATGATTCATGATTCAATTCATGATTCATAATTCATGATTCATAATTCATGATTCATAATTCGTTTCATGATTCATGATTCATTTCATGATTCATGAGTCATGATTCATGATTCATGATTCATGATTCATGATTTATGATGCAATTCATGATACATAATTCATGATTCATGATTCAATTTATGATTCATGATTCGATTCATGATTCATGATTCAATTCATGATTTAATTCTTGATTCATGATTCAATTCATGATTCGATTCATGATTCAATTCATGATTCATGATTCAATTCATGATTCAATTCATGATTAATGATTCGATTCATGATTCATGATTCAATTTATGATTCATGATTCATGATTCATAATTTAATTCATAATTCATGATTCATGATTCATAATTCATGATTCAATTCATGATTCATGATTCAATTCATTATTCTTCAAGATTCAACTCATGATTCGATTCATGATTCAAGTCATGATTCATAATGCATGACTCATGATTCAATTCATGATTCATAATTCATGATTCATGATTCAATTCATGATTCATTTCATGATACATGTTTCATGATTCATGATTCATGATTTATAATTCAATTCATGATTCATGTTTCATGATTCAATTCATGATTCTTGATTCATGATTCAATTCATGATTCATGATTCATGATTTAATTCATGATTCATGATTGATGTCTCAATTCATGATTCATGATTCGATTCATGATTCATGATTCATGATTCATGATTCATGATTTATGATTCAATTCATGATTCATGATTCAATTCATGATTGATGATTTAATTCATGATTCAATTCATGATTCATGATTCAATTTATGATTCATGATTCATGATTCATAATTCAATTCATGATTCATGATTCATAATTCATGATTCAATTCATGATTCATGATTAAATTCATGATTCTTCAAGATTCAATTCATGATTCGATTCATGATTCTTCAAGATTCAAATCATGATTCGATTCATGATTCAATTCATGATTCATGATTCATGATTTGATTCATGATTCATTATTTAATTCATGATTCATGATTCCTGAATCGATTCATGATTCATGATTCATGCTTCAATTCATGATTCATAATTCATGATTCATAATTCATGATTCATGATTCGTTTCATGATTCATGAGTCATGATTCATGATTCATGATTCATGATTCATGATTCATGATTTATGATGCTATTCATGATTCATAATTCATGATTCATGATTCAATTCATGATTCATAATTCATGATTAATGATTCAATTCATGATTCATGGCTCAATTCATGATTCGATTCATGATTCATGATTCAATTCATGATTCAATTTATGATTTATGATTCGATTCATGATTCATGATTCAATTCATGATTCATGATTCATGATTCAATTCATGATTCAATTCATGACTCAATTCATGATTCATGATTCAATGCATGATTCAATTCATGATTCATGATTCGATTCATGATTCAATTTATGATTCATGATTCATGATTCATGATTCATAATTTAATTCATAATTCATGATTCAATTCATTATTCTTCAAGATTCAACTCATGATTCGATTCATGATTCAATTATTGATTCATGATTCGATTCATATTTCATGATTCATGCTTCAATTCATGATTCATTATTCAAGTCATGATTCATAATTCATGATTCATAATTCATGATTCATGATTCGATTCATGATTCATGATTCATGATTCATGATTCGATTCATGATTCATGATTTATGATGCAATTCATGATTCATAATTCATGATTCATGATTCAATTCATGATTCATGATTCATTTCATGATACATGTTTCATGATTCATGATTCATGATTTATGATTCAATTAATGATTCATGATTCATGATTCATGATTCAATTCATGATTCTTGATTCATGATTCGATTCATGATTCATGATTCAATTCATGATTCATGATTAATGATTTAATTCATGATTCATGATTCATGTCTCAATTAATGATTCATGATTCGATTCATGATTCACGATTCATGATTCAATTCATGATTCATGATTCATGATTTATGATTCAATTCATGATTCATGATTCATGATTCAATTTATGATTCATGATTCATGTTTCATGATTCATGATTGAATTCATGATTCATGATTTAATTCATGATTCAATTCATGATTAATGATTCAATTCATGATTCATGACTCAATTCATGTTTCGATTCATGATTCAATTCATGATTCATGATTCAATTCATGATTCAATTCATGATTCAATTCATGATTCATGATTCAATTCATGATTCATGATTCATGTCTCAATTTATGATTCATGATTCGATTCATGATTCATGATTCATGATTCAATTCATGATTCATGATTCATTATTCATGATTCATAATTCATTATTCATGATTCGATTCATGATTCATGATTCGATTCATTATTCATGATTCATGATTCAATTCATGATTCATGATTCATTGATTAAATTCATGATTCATGATTCATGATTCATGATTCAGTTCATGATTCATAATTCATGATTCATGATTCGATACATGATTCATGATTCATGATTCATGATTCGATTCATTATTCATGATTCATGATTCAATTCATGATTCATGATTCATTAATTAAATTCATGATTCATGATTCATGATTCATGATTCAGTTCATGATTCATAATTCATGATTCATGATTCGATACATGATTCATGATTCATGATTCATGATTCGATTCATGATTTATGATTCATGATTCAATTCATGATTCATGATTCATGATTCAATTCATTATTCATGATTCATGATTCAATTCATTATTCATGATTCATGATTCGATTCATGATTCATGATTCATTTCATGATTCATAATTCATGATTCATGATTCATTTCATTATTCATGATTCATGATGCAATCCATGATTCATGATTTGATTCATGATTCTTGATTCATAATTCTTGATTCATGATTCATGATTCAATTCATGATTCATGATTCATAATTCAATTCATGATTCAATTCATGATTCATGATTCATGATTCATGATTCAATTCATGATTCATAATTCATGATTCATGATTCAATTCATGATTCATGATTCATTTCATGATTCATGATTTATGATTCAATTCATGATTCATGATTCATGATTCATGATTCAATTCATGATTCTTGATTCATGATTCAATTCATGATTCAATTCATGATTCATGATTCAATTTATGATTCATGATTTGATTAATGATTCATGATTCATGATTCAATTCATGATTCATGATTCAGTTCATGATTTGATTCATGATTCGATTCAGGATTCATGATTCAATTCATGATTTATGATTCATGATTCATGATTCACTTCATGATTCATGATTCAATTCATGATTCAATTCATGATTCATGATTTAATTTATGATTCATGATTCATGATTCAATTCATGATTCATGTTTCATGATTCGATTCATGATTCAATTTATGATTCTTAATTCATGATTCATAATTCAATTCATGATTCATGATTCATGATTCAATTCATGATTCATGACTCAATTCATGATTTAATTCATGATTTAATTCATGATTCGATTCATGATTCATGATTTAATTCATGATTCAATTCATGATTCATGATTAAATTCATGATTCATGATTCGATTCATGATTCATGATTCAATTCATAATTCATGATTCGATTCATGATTCATGATTCAATTCATGATTTATGATTCATGATTCAATTCATGATTTGTGATTCATGATTCATGATTTCATTCCTGATTCATGATTCAATTCATGATTCATGATTTCATTCATGATTTGATTCATGATTCAATTCATGATTTGATTAATGATTTATGATTCATGATTCAATTCATAATTCAATTCATGATTCATGATTCAAATCATGATTCATGATTCATAATTCATGATTCATGATTCATGATTCATGATTCAATTCATGATTCATGATTCATGTTTTAATTTATGATTCAATTCATGATTCATGATTTAATTTATGATTCATGATTCATGATTCCTGATTCAATTCATGATTCATGACTCGTGATTCATGATTCAATTTATGATTCATGATTCATGATTCATGATTCATGATACAATTTATGATTCATTATTCATGATTCATGATTCAATTCATGATTCTTGATTCAATTCATGAATCATGATTCATAATTCATTATTCGATTCATGATTCATTATTTATGATTCAATTAATGATTCATAATTCATGATTCATGATTCAATTCATGATTCAAAATTTATGATTCATGATTCAATTCATGA
Organism: Mixophyes fleayi; assembly: GCF_038048845.1. NCBI lineage: Eukaryota > Metazoa > Chordata > Amphibia > Anura > Limnodynastidae > Mixophyes > Mixophyes fleayi. The sequence continues at coordinate 62,329 of NW_027446875.1, read as the reverse complement.
TTCATAATTTATGATTCATGATTCGATTCATGATTCATAATTTATAATTCATAATTCGATTCATGATTCATGATTCATGATTCGATTCATGATTTATGATTCAATTCATGGTTCATGATTCATGATTCAATTCATGATTCATGATTCTATTCATGATTCATGATTCAATTCATAATTCATGATTCATGATTTATGTTTGAATTCATGATTCATGATTCAATTCATGATTCAATTCATGATTCATAATTCATGATTTATGATTTAATTCATGATTAATGATTCAATTCATGATTCATGACTCAATTCATGATTTGATTCATGATTCAATTCATGATTCATGTTTCAATTCATGATTCAATTCATGATTCATGATTCGATTCATGATTCATGATTCAATTCATGATTCAATTCATGATTCATGAATCATAATTCAATTCATGATTCGATTCATGATTCAATTCATGATTCATGATTCAATTCATGATTCAATTCATGATTCATGATTCGATTCATGATTCATGATTTATGATTCAATTCATGATTCATGATTTATGATTCAATTCATGATTCATGATTCATGATTCATAATTCAATTCATAATTCATGATTCATGATTCATAATTCATGATTCAATTCATGATTCATGATTCAATTCATTATTCTTTAAGATTCAACTCATGATTCGATTCATAATTCAATTCATGATTCATGATTCATGCTTCAATTCATGATTCATGATTCAAGTCATGATTCATAATTCATGATTCATGATTCGATTCATGATTCATGATTAATGATTCGATTCATGATTCATGATTTATGATGCAAATTATGATTCATAATTCATGACTCATGATTCAATTCATGATTCATAATTCATGATTCATGATTGAATTCATGATTCATGATTCATTTCATGATACATGTTTCATGATTCATGATTCATGATTTATGATTCAATTCATGATTCATGATTCATGATTCATGATTCAATTCATGATTCTTGATTCATGATTCATGATTCAATTCATGATTCATGATTTATGATTTAATTCATGATTCATGATTGATGTCTCAATTCATGATTCATGATTCGATTCATGATTCATGATTGATGTCTCAATTCATGATTCATGATTCGATTCATGATTCATGATTCATGATTCATGATTCATGATTTATGATTCAATTCATGATTCATGATTCAATTCATGATTCAATTCATGATTCATGATTCAATTTATGATTCATGATTCATGATTCATAATTCAATTCATGATTCATAATTCATGATTAAATTCATGATTCATGATTAAATTCATGATTCTTCAAGATTCAATTCATGATTCGATTCATGATTCTTCAAGATTCAATTCATGATTCGATTCATGATTCAATTCATAATTCATGATTCATGATCTGATTCATGATTCATTATTTAATTCATGATTCTTGATTCCTGATTCGATTCATGATTCATGATTCATGCTTCAATTCATGATTCATGATTCAATTCATGATTCATAATTCATGATTCATAATTCATGATTCATAATTCGTTTCATGATTCATGATTCATTTCATGATTCATGAGTCATGATTCATGATTCATGATTCATGATTCATGATTTATGATGCAATTCATGATTCATAATTCATGATTCATGATTCAATTTATGATTCATGATTCGATTCATGATTCATGATTCAATTCATGATTTAATTCATGATTCATGATTCATGATTCAATTCATGATTCGATTCATGATTCAATTCATGATTCATGATTCAATTCATGATTCAATTCATGATTAATGATTCGATTTATGATTCATGATTCAATTTATGATTCATGATTCATGATTCATAATTTAATTCATAATTCATGATTCATGATTCATAATTCATGATTCAATTCATGATTCATGATTCAATTCATTATTCTTCAAGATTCAATTCATGATTCGATTCATGATTCAAGTCATGATTCATAATTCATGATTCATGATTCGATTCATGATTCATGATTCATGATTCGATTCATGATTCATGATTTATTATGCAAATTATGATTCATAATGCATGACTCATGATTCAATTCATGATTCATGATTCATGATTCAATTCATGATTCATTTCATGATACATGTTTCATGATTCATGATTCATGATTTATAATTCAATTCATGATTCATGTTTCATGATTCAATTCATGATTCTTGATTCATGATTCATGATTCATGATTTAATTCATGATTCATGATTGATGTATCAATTCATGATTCATGATTCGATTCATGATTCATGATTCATGATTCATGATTTATGATTCAATTCATGATTCATAATTCAATTCATGATTGATGATTTAATTCATGATTCAATTCATGATTCATGATTCAATTTATGATTCATGATTCATGATTCGTAATTCAATTCATGATTCATGATTCATAATTCATGATTCAATTCATGATTCATGATTAAATTCATGATTCTTCAAGATTCAATTCATGATTCGATTCATGATTCTTCAAGATTCAATTCATGATTCGATTCATGATTCAATTCATGATTCATGATTCATTATTTAATTCATGATTCATGATTCCTGAATCGATTCATGATTCATGATTCATGCTTCAATTCATGATTCATGATTCAATTCATGATTCATGAGTCATGATTCATGATTCATGATTCATGATTCATGATTCATGATTTATGATGCTATTCATGATTCATAATTCATGATTCATGATTCAATTCATGATTCATAATTCATGATTAATGATTCAATTCATGATTCATGGCTCAATTCATGATTCGATTCATGATTCATGATTCAATTCATGATTCAATTTATGATTCATGATTCGATTCATGATTCATGATTCAATTCATGATTCAATTCATGATTCATGATTCATGATTCAATTCATGATTCAATTCATGACTCAATTCATGATTCATGATTCAATGCATGATTCAATTCATGATTCATGATTCGATTCATGATTCAATTTATGATTCATGATTCAATTCATTATTCTTCAAGATTCAACTCATGATTCGATTCATGATTTAATTCATGATTCATGATTCATGATTCGATTCATGATTCATGATTCATGCTTCAATTCATGATTCATTATTCAAGTCATGATTCATAATTCATGATTCATAATTCATGATTCATGATTCGATTCATGATTCATGATTCATGATTCATGATTCGATTCATGATTCATGATTTATGATGCAATTCATGATTCATAATTCATGATTCATGATTCAATTCATGATTCATGATTCATTTCATGATACATGTTTCATGATTCATGATTTATGATTCAATTAATGATTCATGATTCATGATTCATGATTCAATTCATGATTCTTGATTCATGATTCGATTCATGATTCATGATTCAATTCATGATTCATGATTAATGATTTAATTCATGATTCATGATTCATGTCTCAATTCATGATTCATGATTCATGATTCATGATTCAATTCATGATTCATGATTCATGATTTATGATTCAATTCATGATTCATGATTCATGATTCAATTCATTATTCAATTCATGAGTCATGATTCATGATTCAATTTATGATTCATGATTCATGATTCATAATTCAATTCATGATTCATGATTAATAATTCATGATTCATAATTCATGATTCAATTCATGATTCATGATTCAAGTCATGATTCATAATTCATGATTCATAATTCATGATTCATGATTCGATTCATGATTCATGATTCATGATTCGATTCATGATTCATGATTTATGATGCAATTCATGATTCATAATTCATGATTCATGATTCAATTCATGATTCAAGATTCAATTCATGAATCATGATTCATTTCATGATACATGTTTCATGATTCATGATTCATGATTTATGATTCAATTAATGATTCATGATTCATGATTTATGATTCACTTCATAATTCTTGATTCATGATTTGATTCATGATTCATGATTCAATTCATGATTCTTAATTCATGATTTAATTCATGATTCATGATTCATGTCTCAATTCATGATTCATGATTCGATTCATGATTCATGATTCATGATTCAATTCATGATTCATGATTTATGATTCAATTCATGATTCATGATTCATGATTCAATTCATGATACAATTTATGATTCATGATTCATGATTCAATTTATGATTCATGATTCATGATTCATAATTTAATTCATGATTTATGATTCATGATTCATGATTCATGAATTGAATCATGAATCATGAATTATGAATCATGAATTGAATCATGAATCATGAATTATAAATCATGAATTGCATCATAAATCATGAATCATGAATCGAATCATGAAATGAATCATGAATCATGAATCAAATCAGGAATCATGAATCATGAATTAAATCATGAATCATGAATCGAATCATGAATCATGAATTAAATCATGAATCATAATTCATGATTCAATTTATGATTCATGATTCATGATTCATAATTCAATTCATGATTTATGATTCATGATTCATGATTTATGATTCATAATTCATGATTCAATTCATGATTCATGATTCCTGATTTGATTCATGATTCATTTCATGATTCGATTCATGATTCATGATTTATGATGCAATATATGATTCATAATTCATGATTCATGATTCAATTCATGATTCATAATTCATGATTCATGATTCAATTCATGATTCATGATTCATTTCATGATACATGATTCATGATTCATAATTCATGATTCATGATTCATGATTCAATTCATGATTCATAATTCATGATTCATGATTCAATTCATGATTCATGATTTATGATGCAATTCATGATTCATAATTCATGATTCATGATTCAATTCATGATTCATAATTCATGATTCATGATTCAATTCATGATTCATGATTCATTTCATGATACATGATTCCTGATTCGATTCATGATTCATGATTCATTTCATGATTCGATTCATGATTGATGATTTATGATTCAATTCATGATTCATGATTCATGCTTCAATTCATGATTCATGATTGAAGTCATGATTCATAATTCATGATTCATAATTCATGATTCATGATTCGATTCATGATTTATGATTCATGATTCAATTCATTATTCATGATTTATGATGCAATTCATGATTCATAATTCATGACTCATGATTCAATTCATGATTCATAATTCATGATTCATGATTCAATTCATGATTCATGATTCAATTCATGATTCATAATTCATGATTCATGATTCAATTCATGATTCATGATTCATTTCATGATACATGTTTCATGATTCATGATTCAATTCATGATTCATGATTTGATTCATGATTCATGATTCATGATTCAATTCATGATTCTTGATTCATGATTCGATTCATGATTCAATTCATGATTCATGATTTGATTCATGATTCATGATTCATGTCTCAATTCATGATTCATGATTCGATTTATGATTCATGATTCATGATTCAATTCAAGATTCATGATTCATGATTTATGATTCAATTCATGATTCATGATTCATGATTCAATTCATGATTCAATTCATGATTCATGATTCATGATTCAATTTATGATTCATGATTCATGATTCATAACTCAATTCATGATTCATGATTCATGATTCATGATTCATAATTCATGATTCAATTCATGATTCATGATTAAATTCATGATTCTTCAAGATTCAAATCATGATTTGATTTATGATTCTTCAAGATTCAATTCATGATTCGATTCATGATTCAATTCATGATTCAAGATTCATGATTCGATTCATGATTCATGATTTAATTCATGATTCATGATTTATGATTCAATTCATGATTCATGATTCATGATTCGATTCATGATTTATGATTCATGATTTGATTCATGATTTATGATTCATGATTTGATTCATTATTCATGATTTATGATGCAATTCATGATTCATGACTCATGATTCAATTCATGATTCATAATTCATGATTCATGATTCAATTCATGATTCATGATTCATTTCATGATACATGTTTCATGATTCATGATTCATGATTTATGATTCAATTAATGATTCATGATTCATTATTCATGATTCAATTCATGATTCATGATTCATGATTTAATTCATGATTCATGATTCATGTCTCAATTCATGATTCATGATTTGATTCATGATTCTTGATTCAATTCATGATTCATGATTTATGATTCAATTCATGATTCATGATTCATGATTCAATTCATGATTCAATTCATGATTCATGATTCATGATTCAATTTATGATTCATGATTCATGATTCATAATTCAATTCATGATTCAAGATTCATGATTCATAATTCATGATTCATAATTCATGATTCAATTCATGATTCATGATTAAATTCATGATTCTTCAAGATTCAATTCATGATTCGATTTATGATTCTTCAAGATTCAATTCATGATTCGATTCATGATTCCTTATTTAATTCATGATTCATGATTCCTGATTCGATTCATGATTCATGATTTATTTCATGATTCATAATTCATGATTCATGATTCAATTCATGATTCATGATTCATTTCATGATACATGATTCATGATTCATGATTCGATTCCTGATTAATGATTTATGATTCAATTCATGATTTATGATTCATGATTCATGATTAAATTCATGATTCTTGATTCATGATTCGATTCATGATTCATGATTCATTTCATGATTCAATTTATGATTCATGATTCAATTCATGATTCAATTTATGATTCTTAATTCATGATTCATGATTCAATTCATGATTTATGAATCATGATTCAATTCATGATTCATGACTCAATTCATGATTCATGATTCGATTCATGATTCATGATTCAAATCATGATTCATGATTCATGATTCAATTTATGATTCAAGATTCAATTCATGATTAAATTCATGATTCATGATTCAATTTATGAATTATGATTCATGATTCATGATTCAATTCATGATTCATGATTCATGATTCAATTCATGATTCATGATTCATAATTCATGATTCGATTCAAGATTCATGATTTATGATTCAATTTATGATTCATAATTCATGATTCATGATTCAATTCATGATTCAAAATTTATGATTCATGATTAAATTCATGATTCATGATTCAATTTATGAATTATGATTCATGATTCATGATTCAATTCATGATTCATGATTCATGATTCAATTCATGATTCATGATTCATAATTCATGATTCGATTCAAGATTCATGATTTATGATTCAATTTATGATTCATAATTCATGATTCATGATTCAATTCATGATTCAAAATTTATGATTCATGATTCAATTCATGATTCATGATTCATGATTCAATTCATGATTCATGATTCATAATTCATGATTCGATTCAAGATTCATGATTTATGATTCAATTTATGATTCATAATTCATGATTCATGATTCAATTCATGATTCAAAATTTATGATTCATGATTCAACTCATGATTCATAATTTATGATTCATGATTCGATTCATGATTCAAAATTTATGATTCATGATTCAATTCATGATTCATAATTTATGATTCATGATTCGATTCATAATTCATGATTCATGATTCATGATTTGATTCATGATTCATAATTTATGATTCATGATTCGATTCATGATTCAAGATTTATGATTCAATTCATAATTCATGATTCATGATTCGATTCATGATTCATGATTAAATACATGATTTATGATTCATAATTCAATTCATGATTGAATTCATGATTCATGATTCATGATTCAATCTATGATTCACGATTCATGATTTATGATTCACGATTCATGATTTATGATTCATGATTGAATTCATGATTCATGATTCATGATTGAATTCATGATTCAATACATGATCCATAATTCATGATTCATGATTCAATTCATGATTCAATACATGATCCATAATTCATGATTCATGATTCAATTCATGATTGAATTCATGATTCATGATTCATGATTTATGATTCATGATTCATGATTCAATTCAAGATTCATGATTCATGATTCAATTCATGATTCATGATTCATGATTCATGATTCAATTCATGATTCATGATTCATGATTCAATTCATGATTCATGATTCAATTTATGAATTATGATTCATTATTCAAGATTCAATTCATGATTCATGATTCAATTCATGATTCATGATTCAATTCATGATTCATGATTCATGATTCAATTCATGATTCATGATTCATGATTCAATTTATGAATTATGATTCATTATTCAAGATTCAATTCATGATTCATGATTCAATTTATGATTCAAGATTCAATTCATGATTAAATTCATGATTCATGATTCAATTTATGAATTATGATTCATGATTCATGATTCAATTCATGATTCATGATTCATGATTCAATTCATGATTCATGATTCATAATTCATGATTCGATTCAAGATTCATGATTTATGATTCAATTTATGATTCATAATTCATGATTCATGATTCAATTCATGATTCAAAATTTATGATTCATGATTCAACTCATGATTCATAATTTATGATTCATGATTCGATTCATGATTCAAAATTTATGATTCATGATTCAATTCATGATTCATAATTTATGATTCATGATTCGATTCATAATTCATGATTCATGATTCATGATTTGATTCATGATTCATAATTTATGATTCATGATTCGATTCATGATTCAAGATTTATGATTCAATTCATAATTCATGATTCATGATTCGATTCATGATTCATGATTAAATACATGATTTATGATTCATGATTCAATTCATGATTGAATTCATGATTCATGATTCATGATTCAATCTATGATTCACGATTCATGATTCATGATTCATGATTCAATCTATGATTCACGATTCATGATTTATGATTCACGATTCATGATTTATGATTCATGATTGAATTCATGATTCATGATTCATGATTGAATTCATGATTCAATACATGATCCATAATTCATGATTCATGATTCAATTCATGATTGAATTCATGATTCATGATTCATGATTTATGATTCATGATTGAATTCATGATTCATGATTGTATTCATGATTCATGATTCATGATTGAAATCATGATTCAATACATGATTCATAATTCATGATTTATGATTCAATACATGATTCATGACTCAATTCATGATTCGATTCATGATTCAATTCATGAATTATGATTCAATTCATGATTCATGATTTGATTTATGATTCATGATTCAATTCATGATTCAATTCATGATTCAAAATTTATGATTCATGATTAAATTCATGATTCATGATTCAATTCATGATTCATGATTCATGATTCAATTCATGATTCATGATTCATAATTCATGATTCGATTCAAGATTCATGATTTATGATTCAATTTATGATTCATAATTCATGATTCATGATTCAATTCATGATTCAAAATTTATGATTCATGATTCAATTCATGATTCATGATTCATGATTCAATTCATGATTCATGATTCATAATTCATGATTCGATTCAAGATTCATGATTTATGATTCAATTTATGATTCATAATTCATGATTCATGATTCAATTCATGATTCAAAATTTATGATTCATGATTCAACTCATGATTCATAATTTATGATTCATGATTCGATTCATGATTCAAAATTTATGATTCATGATTCAATTCATGATTCATAATTTATGATTCATGATTTGATTCATAATTCATGATTCATGATTCATGATTTGATTCATGATTCATAATTCGATTCATGATTCAAGATTTATGATTCAATTCATAATTCATGATTCATGATTCGATTCATGATTCATGATTAAATACATGATTTATGATTCATGATTCAATTCATGATTGAATTCATGATTCATGATTCATGATTCAATCTATGATTCACGATTCATGATTTATGATTCACGATTCATGATTTATGATTCATGATTGAATTCATGATTCATGATTCATGATTGAATTCATGATTCAATACATGATCCATAATTCATGATTCATGATTCAATTCATGATTGAATTCATGATTCATGATTCATGATTTATGATTCATGATTCATGATTCAATTCAAGATTCATGATTCATGATTCAATTCATGATTCATGATTCATGATTCATGATTCAATTCATGATTCATGATTCATGATTCAATTCATGATTCATGATTCAATTTATGATTCATGATTCATGATTCAATTCATGATTCATGATTCATGATTCAATTTATGAATTATGATTCATTATTCAAGATTCAATTCATGATTCATGATTCAATTTATGATTCAAGATTCAATTCATGATTAAATTCATGATTCATGATTCAATTTATGAATTATGATTCATGATTCATGATTCAATTCATGATTCATGATTCATGATTCAATTCATGATTCATGATTCATAATTCATGATTCGATTCAAGATTCATGATTTATGATTCAATTTATGATTCATAATTCATGATTCATGATTCAATTCATGATTCAAAATTTATGATTCATGATTCAACTCATGATTCATAATTTATGATTCATGATTCGATTCATGATTCAAAATTTATGATTCATGATTCAATTCATGATTCATAATTTATGATTCATGATTCGATTCATAATTCATGATTCATGATTCATGATTTGATTCATGATTCATAATTTATGATTCATGATTCGATTCATGATTCAAGATTTATGATTCAATTCATAATTCATGATTCATGATTCGATTCATGATTCATGATTAAATACATGATTTATGATTCATAATTCAATTCATGATTGAATTCATGATTCATGATTCATGATTCAATCTATGATTCACGATTCATGATTCATGATTCATGATTCAATCTATGATTCACGATTCATGATTTATGATTCACGATTCATGATTTATGATTCATGATTGAATTCATGATTCATGATTCATGATTGAATTCATGATTCAATACATGATCCATAATTCATGATTCATGATTCAATTCATGATTGAATTCATGATTCATGATTCATGATTTATGATTCATGATTGAATTCATGATTCATGATTGTATTCATGATTCATGATTCATGATTGAAATCATGATTCAATACATGATTCATAATTCATGATTTATGATTCAATACATGATTCATGACTCAATTCATGATTCGATTCATGATTCAATTCATGAATTATGATTCAATTCATGATTCATGATTCAATTCATGATTCATGATTCAATTCATGATTCATGATTCATGATTCAATTCATGATTCATGATTCATGATTCAATTTATGAATTATGATTCATTATTCAAGATTCAATTCATGATTCATGATTCAATTTATGATTCAAGATTCAATTCATGATTAAATTCATGATTCATGATTCAATTTATGAATTATGATTCATGATTCATGATTCAATTCATGATTCATGATTCATGATTCAATTCATGATTCATGATTCATAATTCATGATTCGATTCAAGATTCATGATTTATGATTCAATTTATGATTCATAATTCATGATTCATGATTCAATTCATGATTCAAAATTTATGATTCATGATTCAACTCATGATTCATAATTTATGATTCATGATTCGATTCATGATTCAAAATTTATGATTCATGATTCAATTCATGATTCATAATTTATGATTCATGATTCGATTCATAATTCATGATTCATGATTCATGATTTGATTCATGATTCATAATTTATGATTCATGATTCGATTCATGATTCAAGATTTATGATTCAATTCATAATTCATGATTCATGATTCGATTCATGATTCATGATTAAATACATGATTTATGATTCATGATTCAATTCATGATTGAATTCATGATTCATGATTCATGATTCAATCTATGATTCACGATTCATGATTCATGATTCATGATTCAATCTATGATTCACGATTCATGATTTATGATTCACGATTCATGATTTATGATTCATGATTGAATTCATGATTCATGATTCATGATTGAATTCATGATTCAATACATGATCCATAATTCATGATTCATGATTCAATTCATGATTGAATTCATGATTCATGATTCATGATTTATGATTCATGATTGAATTCATGATTCATGATTGTATTCATGATTCATGATTCATGATTGAAATCATGATTCAATACATGATTCATAATTCATGATTTATGATTCAATACATGATTCATGACTCAATTCATGATTCGATTCATGATTCAATTCATGAATTATGATTCAATTCATGATTCATGATTTGATTTATGATTCATGATTCAATTCATGATTCAATTCATGATTCAAAATTTATGATTCATGATTAAATTCATGATTCATGATTCAATTCATGATTCATGATTCATGATTCAATTCATGATTCATGATTCATAATTCATGATTCGATTCAAGATTCATGATTTATGATTCAATTTATGATTCATAATTCATGATTCATGATTCAATTCATGATTCAAAATTTATGATTCATGATTCAATTCATGATTCATGATTCATGATTCAATTCATGATTCATGATTCATAATTCATGATTCGATTCAAGATTCATGATTTATGATTCAATTTATGATTCATAATTCATGATTCATGATTCAATTCATGATTCAAAATTTATGATTCATGATTCAACTCATGATTCATAATTTATGATTCATGATTCGATTCATGATTCAAAATTTATGATTCATGATTCAATTCATGATTCATAATTTATGATTCATGATTTGATTCATAATTCATGATTCATGATTCATGATTTGATTCATGATTCATAATTCGATTCATGATTCAAGATTTATGATTCAATTCATAATTCATGATTCATGATTCGATTCATGATTCATGATTAAATACATGATTTATGATTCATGATTCAATTCATGATTGAATTCATGATTCATGATTCATGATTCAATCTATGATTCACGATTCATGATTTATGATTCACGATTCATGATTTATGATTCATGATTGAATTCATGATTCATGATTCATGATTGAATTCATGATTCAATACATGATCCATAATTCATGATTCATGATTCAATTCATGATTGAATTCATGATTCATGATTCATGATTTATGATTCATGATTCATGATTCAATTCAAGATTCATGATTCATGATTCAATTCATGATTCATGATTCATGATTCATGATTCAATTCATGATTCATGATTCATGATTCAATTCATGATTCATGATTCAATTTATGATTCATGATTCATGATTCAATTCATGATTCATGATTCATGATTCAATTTATGAATTATGATTCATTATTCAAGATTCAATTCATGATTCATGATTCAATTTATGATTCAAGATTCAATTCATGATTAAATTCATGATTCATGATTCAATTTATGAATTATGATTCATGATTCATGATTCAATTCATGATTCATGATTCATGATTCAATTCATGATTCATGATTCATAATTCATGATTCGATTCAAGATTCATGATTTATGATTCAATTTATGATTCATAATTCATGATTCATGATTCAATTCATGATTCAAAATTTATGATTCATGATTCAACTCATGATTCATAATTTATGATTCATGATTCGATTCATGATTCAAAATTTATGATTCATGATTCAATTCATGATTCATAATTTATGATTCATGATTCGATTCATAATTCATGATTCATGATTCATGATTTGATTCATGATTCATAATTTATGATTCATGATTCGATTCATGATTCAAGATTTATGATTCAATTCATAATTCATGATTCATGATTCGATTCATGATTCATGATTAAATACATGATTTATGATTCATAATTCAATTCATGATTGAATTCATGATTCATGATTCATGATTCAATCTATGATTCACGATTCATGATTCATGATTCATGATTCAATCTATGATTCACGATTCATGATTTATGATTCACGATTCATGATTTATGATTCATGATTGAATTCATGATTCATGATTCATGATTGAATTCATGATTCAATACATGATCCATAATTCATGATTCATGATTCAATTCATGATTGAATTCATGATTCATGATTCATGATTTATGATTCATGATTGAATTCATGATTCATGATTGTATTCATGATTCATGATTCATGATTGAAATCATGATTCAATACATGATTCATAATTCATGATTTATGATTCAATACATGATTCATGACTCAATTCATGATTCGATTCATGATTCAATTCATGAATTATGATTCAATTCATGATTCATGATTTGATTTATGATTCATGATTCAATTCATGATTTAATTCATGATTCAAAATTTATGATTCATGATTAAATTCATGATTCATGATTCAATTCATGATTCATGATTCATGATTCAATTCATGATTCATGATTCATAATTCATGATTCGATTCAAGATTCATGATTTATGATTCAATTTATGATTCATAATTCATGATTCATGATTCAATTCATGATTCAAAATTTATGATTCATGATTCAATTCATGATTCATGATTCATGATTCAATTCATGATTCATGATTCATAATTCATGATTCGATTCAAGATTCATGATTTATGATTCAATTTATGATTCATAATTCATGATTCATGATTCAATTCATGATTCAAAATTTATGATTCATGATTCAACTCATGATTCATAATTTATGATTCATGATTCGATTCATGATTCAAAATTTATGATTCATGATTCAATTCATGATTCATAATTTATGATTTGTGATTTGATTCATAATTCATGATTCATGATTCATGATTTGATTCATGATTCATAATTCGATTCATGATTCAAGATTTATGATTCAATTCATAATTCATGATTCATGATTCGATTCATGATTGAATTCATGATTCATGATTCATGATTCAATCTATGATTCACGATTCATGATTTATGATTCACGATTCATGATTTATGATTCATGATTGAATTCATGATTCATGATTCATGATTGAATTCATGATTCAATACATGATCCATAATTCATGATTCATGATTCAATTCATGATTGAATTCATGATTCATGATTCATGATTTATGATTCATGATTCATGATTCAATTCAAGATTCATGATTCATGATTCAATTCATGATTCATGATTCATGATTCATGATTCAATTCATGATTCATGATTCATGATTCAATTCATGATTCATGATTCAATTTATGAATTATGATTCATTATTCAAGATTCAATTCATGATTCATGATTCAATTCATGATTCATGATTCAATTCATGATTCATGATTCATGATTCAATTCATGATCCATGATTCATGATTCAATTTATGAATTATGATTCATTATTCAAGATTCAATTCATGATTCATGATTCAATTTATGATTCAAGATTCAATTCATGATTAAATTCATGATTCATGATTCAATTTATGAATTATGATTCATGATTCATGATTCAATTCATGATTCATGATTCATGATTCAATTCATGATTCATGATTCATAATTCATGATTCGATTCAAGATTCATGATTTATGATTCAATTTATGATTCATAATTCATAATTCATGATTCATGATTCGTTTCATGATTCATGAGTCATGATTCATGATTCATGATTCATGATTCATGATTCATGATTTATGATGCTATTCATGATTCATAATTCATGATTCATGATTCAATTCATGATTCATAATTCATGATTAATGATTCAATTCATGATTCATGGCTCAATTCATGATTCGATTCATGATTCATGATTCAATTCATGATTCAATTTATGATTTATGATTCGATTCATGATTCATGATTCAATTCATGATTCATGATTCATGATTCAATTCATGATTCAATTCATGACTCAATTCATGATTCATGATTCAATGCATGATTCAATTCATGATTCATGATTCGATTCATGATTCAATTTATGATTCATGATTCATGATTCATGATTCATAATTTAATTCATAATTCATGATTCATGATTCGTAATTCATGATTCAATTCATGATTCATGATTCAATTCATTATTCTTCAAGATTCAACTCATGATTCGATTCATGATTCAATTAATGATTCATGATTCGATTCATATTTCATGATTCATGCTTCAATTCATGATTCATTATTCAAGTCATGATTCATAATTCATGATTCATAATTCATGATTCATGATTCGATTCATGATTCATGATTCATGATTCATGATTCGATTCATGATTCATGATTTATGATGCAATTCATGATTCATAATTCATGATTCATGATTCAATTCATGATTCATGATTCATTTCATGATACATGTTTCATGATTCATGATTCATGATTTATGATTCAATTAATGATTCATGATTCATGATTCATGATTCAATTCATGATTCTTGATTCATGATTCGATTCATGATTCATGATTCAATTCATGATTCATGATTAATGATTTAATTCATGATTCATGATTCATGTCTCAATTAATGATTCATGATTCGATTCATGATTCACGATTCATGATTCAATTCATGATTCATGATTCATGATTTATGATTCAATTCATGATTCATGATTCATGATTCAATTTATGATTCATGATTCATGTTTCATGATTCATGATTGAATTCATGATTCATGATTTAATTCATGATTCAATTCATGATTAATGATTCAATTCATGATTCATGACTCAATTCATGTTTCGATTCATGATTCAATTCATGATTCATGATTCAATTCATGATTCAATTCATGATTCAATTCATGATTCATGATTCAATTCATGATTCATGATTCATGTCTCAATTTATGATTCATGATTCGATTCATGATTCATGATTCATGATTCAATTCATGATTCATGATTCATTATTCATGATTCATAATTCATTATTCATGATTCGATTCATGATTCATGATTCGATTCATTATTCATGATTCATGATTCAATTCATGATTCATGATTCATTAATTAAATTCATGATTCATGATTCATGATTCATGATTCAGTTCATGATTCATAATTCATGATTCATGATTCGATACATGATTCATGATTCATGATTCATGATTCGATTCATTATTCATGATTCATGATTCAATTCATGATTCATGATTCATTAATTAAATTCATGATTCATGATTCATGATTCATGATTCAGTTCATGATTCATAATTCATGATTCATGATTCGATACATGATTCATGATTCATGATTCATGATTCGATTCATGATTTATGATTCATGATTCAATTCATGATTCATGATTCATGATTCAATTCATTATTCATGATTCATGATTCAATTCATTATTCATGATTCATGATTCGATTCATGATTCATGATTCATTTCATGATTCATAATTCATGATTCATTTCATTATTCATGATTCATGATGCAATCCATGATTCATGATTTGATTCATGATTCTTGATTCATAATTCTTGATTCATGATTCATGATTCAATTCATGATTCATGATTCATAATTCAATTCATGATTCAATTCATGATTCATGATTCATGATTCATGATTCAATTCATGATTCATGATTCAATTCATGATTCATGATTCATTTCATGATTCATGATTTATGATTCAATTCATGATTCATGATTCATGATTCAATTCATGATTCTTGATTCATGATTCAATTCATGATTCAATTCATGATTCATGATTCAATTTATGATTCATGATTTGATTAATGATTCATGATTCATGATTCAATTCATGATTCATGATTCAGTTCATGATTTGATTCATGATTCGATTCAGGATTCATGATTCAATTCATGATTTATGATTCATGATTCATGATTCACTTCATGATTCATGATTCAATTCATGATTCAATTCATGATTCATGATTTAATTTATGATTCATGATTCATGATTCAATTCATGATTCATGATTCATGATTCGATTCATGATTCAATTTATGATTCTTAATTCATGATTCATAATTCAATTCATGATTCATGATTCATGATTCAATTCATGATTCATGACTCAATTCATGATTTAATTCATGATTTAATTCATGATTCGATTCATGATTCATGATTTAATTCATGATTCAATTCATGATTCATGATTAAATTCATGATTCATGATTCGATTCATGATTCATGATTCAATTCATAATTCATGATTCGATTCATGATTCATGATTCAATTCATGATTTATGATTCATGATTCAATTCATGATTTGTGATTCATGATTTCATTCCTGATTCATGATTCAATTCATGATTCATGATTTCATTCATGATTTGAATTATGATTCAATTTATGATTTGATTAATGATTTATGATTCATGATTCAATTCATAATTCAATTCATGATTCATGATTCAAATCATGATTCATGATTCATAATTCATGATTCATGATTCATGATTCATGATTCAATTCATGATTCATGTTTTAATTTATGATTCAATTCATGATTCATGATTTAATTTATGATTCATGATTCATGATTCCTGATTCAATTCATGATTCATGACTCGTGATTCATGATTCAATTTATGATTCATGATTCATGATTCATGATACAATTTATGATTCATTATTCATGATTCATGATTCAATTCATGATTCTTGATTCAATTCATGAATCATGATTCATAATTCATTATTCGATTCATGATTCATTATTTATGATTCAATTAATGATTCATAATTCATGATTCATGATTCAATTCATGATTCTTCAAGATTCAATTCATGATTCGATTTATGATTCTTCAAGATTCAATTCATGATTCGATTCATGATTCCTTATTTAATTCATGATTCATGATTCCTGATTCGATTCATGATTCATGATTTATTTCATGATTCATAATTCATGATTCATGATTCAATTCATGATTCATGATTCATTTCATGATACATGATTCATGATTCATGATTCGATTCCTGATTAATGATTTATGATTCAATTCATGATTTATGATTCATGATTCATGATTAAATTCATGATTCTTGATTCATGATTCGATTCATGATTCATGATTCATTTCATGATTCATGATTCAATTCATGATTCAATTCATGATTCATGATTCGATTAATGATTTATGATTCAATTCATAATTCAATTCTTGATTCATTATTCGATTCATGATTCATGATTCAATTCATGATTCATAATTCATGATTCATGATTCAATTAATGATTCAAGATTCATGATTCGATTCATGATTCATGATTTAATTCATGATTCATGTTTCATGATTCATGATTCAATTCATGATTTATGATTCAATTCATGATTCAATTCATGATTCATAATTCATGATTCTTAATTCAATTCCTGATTCATAATTCATGATTCATGATTTGATTCATGATTCATGATTCATGATTCACTTCATGGTTCATGATTCATGATTCAATTCATGATTCACGATTCATGATTCGATTCATGATTCATGATTCGATTTATGATTCATGATTCATGATTTAATTCATGATTCATGATTCATGATTCAATTAATGATTCATGATTCATGATTCAATTCATGATTCAATTCAGGATTCATGATTCATGATTCAATTTATGATTCATGATTCATGATTCAATTCATGATTCATGATTCATAATTCAAAACATGATTCAATTCATGATTCATGATTCATGATTCATGATTGAATTCATGATTCATGATTCAAATTATGATTCATAATTCATGATTCATGATTCATGATTCAATTCATGAATAATGATTCAATTCATTAATCATGATTCATGATTAAATTCATGATTCAATTCATGATTCATGATTCAATTCACGATTCATGATTCAATTCATGATTCATCATTTATGATTCAATTCATGATTCAATTCATGATTCATGATTCATGATCCATGATTCAATTAATGATTCATGATTCAATTCATGATTCATGATTCAATTCATGATTCGATTCCTGATTAAAATCATGATTCATGATTCAATTCATGATTCATAATTCATGATTCAATTCATGATTCATGATTCATGATTCATGATTCAATTCATGATTCATGATTCATGATTCAATTCATGATTCAATTCATGATTCATGATTCAATTCATGATTTAATTCATGAATCAATTCATGATTCATGATTCATGATTCAATTCATGATTCATGATTCATGATTCAATTCATGATTTAATTCATGAATCAATTCATGATTCAATTCATGATTCATGATTCAATTCATGATTTATGATTCGATTAATGATTTGTGATTAAATTCATTATTCAATTCATGATTCATGATTCATTATTCGATTGATGATTCATGATTCAATTCATGATTCATTTTTCATGATTCAATTCATGATTTATGATTCATGATTCAATTTATGATTCGTGATTCATGATTCATGATTCAATTCATGATTCATGATTCATGATTCAATTCATGATTCAATTCATGATTCATAATTCATGATTCATGATTCATGATTCGATTCATGATTCGATTTATGATTTATGATTCATGATTTAATTCATGATTCATGATTCATTATTCAATTCATGATTCATGATTCAATTCATGATTTAATTCATGATTCATGATTAAATTTATGATTCATGATTCATGATTTAATTCATGATTCATGATTCAATTCATGATTCAATTCATGATTCATGATTCATGATTCATGATTCAATTCATGATTCATTAATCAATTCATGATTCATGATTTATGATTCAATTCATGATTCATGATTCATGATTCAATTAATGAATCATGATTCAATTCATGATTCATGATTCAATTCATGATTCGATTCCTGATTAAAATCATGATTCATGATTGAATTTATGATTCATAATTAATGATTCATGATTCAATTCATGATTCATGATTCATGATTCATGAATCAATTCATGATTCATGATTAAATTCATGATTTAATTCATGAATCAATTCATGATTCATGATTAAATTCATGATTCAATTCATGATTCATGATTCGATTAATGATTTATGATTCACTTCATGATTCAATTCATGATTCATGATTCAGTTGATGATTCATGATTCATGATTCAATTCATGATTCATGATTCATGATTTAATTTATGATTCATGATTTATGATTCACTTCATGATTCAATTCATGATTCATGATTCAGTTGATGATTCATGATTCATGATTCAATTCATGATTCAATTTATGATTCATGATTTATTTCATGATTCATGATTCAATTCATGATTCATAATTCATGATTAATAATTCATGATTCAATCCATGATTCATGATTCAATTCATGATTCAATTCATGATTCATGATTCGATTAATGATTTATGATTCAATTCATGATTCAATTCTTGATTCATGATTCGATTCATGATTCATGATTCATGATTCAATTCATGAATAATGATTCGATTCATTAATCATGATTCATGATTAAATTCATGATTCATGATTCATGATTCAATTCATGATTCATGATTCATGATTCAATTCATGAATAATGATTCAATTCATGATTCATGATTCATGATTCAATTCATGATTCATGATTCATGATTCAATTCATGATTCATGATTCATGATTCAATTCATGAATAATGATTCGATTCATTAATCATGATTCATGATTAAATTCATGATTCATGATTCATGATTCGATTCATGATTCATGATTCATGATTCAATTCATGAATAATGATTCAATTCATGATTCATGATTCATGATTCAATTCATGATTCATGATTCATGATTCAATTCATGATTCATGATTCATGATTCATGATTCAATTCATAATTCATGATTCATGATTCAATTCATGATTCATGATTTATGATTCAATTCATGATTCAATTCATGATTCATGATTCATGATTCATGATTCAATTTATGATTCATGATTCAATTCATGATTCATGATTCAATTCATGATTCGATTCCTGATTAAAATCATGATTCATGATTCAATTCATGATTCATAATTCATGATTCATGATTCAATTCATGATTCATGATTCATGATTCAATTCATGATTCATGATTCATGATTCAATTCATGATTCAAATTATGATTCATGATTCATGATTCAATTCATGATTTAATTCATGAATCAATTCATGATTCATGATTCATGATTCAATTCATGATTTATGATTCATGATTCAATTCATGATTTAATTCATGAATCAATTCATGATTCAATTCATGATTCAAAATTTAATTCATGAATCATGATTCGATTCATGATTTATGATTAAATTCATTATTCAATTCATGATTCATGATTCGATTCATGATTCATGATTCATGATTCAATTCATGATTCATGATTCAATTCATGATTCATGATTTATTATTCGATTCATTATTCATGATTCAATTCATGATTCATTTTTCATGATTCAATTCATGATTTATGATTCATGATTCAATTTATGATTCGTGATTCATGATTCATGATTCAATTCATGATTCATGATTCATGATTCAATTCATGATTCAATTAATGATTCATAATTTATGATTCATGATTTATGATTCGATTCATGATTCGATTTATGATTTATGATTCATGATTTAATTCATGATTCATGATTCATGATTCAATTGATGATTCATGATTCATGATTCAATTCATGATTCAATTCATGATTCATGATTCAATTTATGATTCATGATTCATGATTCAATTCATGAATTATGATTCATGATTCAAATCATGATTCAATTCATGATTCATGATTCATGATTCATGATTCATGATTCAATTCATGAATCATGATTTAAATCTTGATTCATAATTCATGATTCATGATTCATGATTCAATTCATGAATAATGATTTGATTCATTAATCATGATTCATGATTAAATTCATGATTCAATTCATGATTCATGATTCATGATTCAATTCATGATTCAATTCATGATTCATAATTCATGATTCATGATTCATGATTCAATTCATAATTCATGATTCATGATTCAATTCATGATTCATGATTTATGATTCAATTCATGATTCAATTCATGATTCAATTCATGATTCATGATTCATGATTCATGATTCAATTCATGATTCATGATTCAATTCATGATTCATGATAAAATTCATGATTCGATTCCTGATTAAAATCATGATTCATGATTCAATTCATGATTCATAATTCATGATTCATGATTCAATTCATGATTCATGATTCAATTCATAATTCAATTCATAATTCATGATTCATGATTTAATTCATGATTTAATTCATGAATCAATTCATGATTCATGATTCATGATTCATGATTCAATTCATGATTCATGATTCATGATTCAATTCATGATTCGATTCATGAATCAATTCATGATTCAATTCATGATTCATGATTCAATTTATGATTCATGATTCGATTAATGATTTATGATTAAATTCATTATTCAATTCATGATTCATGATTCGATTCATGATTCATGATTCAATTCATGATTCGTGATTCAGGATTCATGATTTAATTCATGATTCATGATTCATTATTCGATTCATGATTCATGATTCAATTCATGATTCATTTTTCATGATTCAATTCATGATTTATGATTCATGATTCAATTCATGATTCAATTCATGATTCATAATTCATGATTCATGATTCAATTCATGATTCATGATTCATGATTCATGATTCAATTCATGAATAATTATTCGATTCATTAATCATGATTCATGATTAAATTCATGATTCAATTCATGATTCATGATTCATAATTCAATTCATGATTCATCATTCAATTCATAATTCATGATTCATGATTCATGATTCATGATTCAATTCATGATTCATGAATTATGATTCAATCCATGATTCAATTCATGATTCAATTAATGATTCATGATTTTATTCATGATTCATGATTCAATTCATGATTCGATTCCTGATTAAAATCATGATTCATGATTCAATTCATGATTCATAATTCATGATTCTTGATTCAATTCCTGATTCATAATTCATGATTCATGATTCAATTCATGATTCATGATCCATTTCATGATTCATGTTTCATGATTCACGATTCATGATTCATGATTCCATTCATGATTCGATTCCTGATTAAAATCATGATTCATGATTCAATTCATGATTCATAATTCATGATTCATGATTCAATTCATGATTCATGATTCATGATTCATGATTCGATTCATGATTCATGATTCATGATTCAATTCATGATTCATAATTCATGATTCATGATTCAATTCATGATTCATGATTCATGATTCGATTCATGATTCATGATTCATGATTCAATTCATGATTTAATTCATGAATCAATTCATGATTCATGATTCATGATTCAATTCATGATTCATGATTCATGATTCAATTCATGATTTAATTCATGAATCAATTCATGATTCAATTCATGATTCATGATTCACTTCATGATTCGATTAATGATTTATGATTAAATTCATTATTCAA
This sequence comes from Mixophyes fleayi, assembly GCF_038048845.1. Lineage (NCBI taxonomy): Eukaryota > Metazoa > Chordata > Amphibia > Anura > Limnodynastidae > Mixophyes > Mixophyes fleayi. The sequence continues at coordinate 37,856 of NW_027446875.1, read as the reverse complement.
TTCATGATTCATGATTCGATTCATGATTCATGATTCATGATTCAATTCATGATTCGTGATTTAGGATTCATGATTCAATTCATGATTCATGATTCATTATTCGATTCATGATTCATGATTCAATTCATGATTCATTTTTCATGATTCAATTCATGATTTATGATTCATGATTCAATTTATGATTCGTGATTTATGATTCATGATTTAATTCATGATTCATGATTCAATTCATGATTTAATTCATGATTCATGTTTCATGATTCATGATTCAATTCATGATTTATGATTCAATTCATGATTCGATTTATGATTTATGATTCATGATTTAATTCATGATTCATGATTCATGATTCAATTGATGATTCATGATTCATGATTCAATTCATGATTCAATTCATGATTCATGATTCATGATTCATGATTCAATTCATGATTCATGATTCGATTCATGATTCATGATTTAATTCATGATTCATGTTTCATGATTCATGATTCAATTCATGATTTATGATTCAATTCATGATTCAATTCATGATTCATAACTCATGATTCTTGATTCAATTCCTGATTCATAATTCATAATTCATGATTTGATTCATGATTCATGATTCATGAATCATGATTCAATTCATGATTCACGATTCATGATTCGATTCATGATTCATGATTTGATTTATGATTTATGATTCATGATTTAATTCATGATTCATGATTCATGATTCAATTGATGATTCATGATTCATGATTCAATTCATGATTCAATTCATGATTCATGATTCATGATTCAATTTATGATTCATGATTCATGATTCAATTGATGATTCATGATTCATGATTCAAATCATGATTCAATTCAGGATTCATGATTCATGATTCAATTTATGATTCATGATTCATGATTCAATTCATGATTCACGATTCAAAACATGATTCAAATCATGATTCATGATTCATGATTCATGATTGAATTCATGATTCATGATTCAAATTATGATTCATAATTCATGATTCATGATTCATGATTCAATTCATGAATAATGATTCAATTCATTAATCATGATTCATGATTAAATTCATGATTCAATTCATGATTCATGATTCATGATTCAATTCATGATTCATGATTCATGATTCAATTCATGATTCATAATTCATGATTCATGATTCATGATTCAATTCATGATTCATGATTCAATTCATGATTCATCATTTATGATTCAATTCATGATTCATGATTCATGATCCATGATTCAATTAATGATTCATGATTCAATTCATGATTCATGATTCAATTCATGATTCGATTCCTGATTAAAATCATGATTCATGATTTAATTCATGATTCATAATTCATGATTCATGATTCAATTCATGATTCATGATTCATGATTCATGATTCAATTCATGATTCATGATTCATGATTCAATTCATGATTCAATTCATGATTCATGATTCAATTCATGATTTAATTCATGAATCAATTCATGATTCATGATTCATGATTCAATTCATGATTCATGATTCATGATTCAATTCATGATTTAATTCATGAATCAATTCATGATTCAATTCATGATTCAAAATTTAATTCATGATTCATGATTCGATTAATGATTTATGATTAAATTCATTATTCAATTCATGATTCATGATTCGATTCATGATTCATGATTCATGATTCAATTCATGATTCATGATTCAATTCATGATTCATGATTTATTATTCGATTCATGATTCATGATTCAATTCATGATTCATTTTTCATGATTCAATTCATGATTTATGATTCATGATTCAATTTATGATTCGTGATTCATGATTCATGATTCAATTCATGATTCATGATTCATGATTCAATTCATGATTCAATTAATGATTCATAATTCATGATTCATGATTCGATTCATGATTCGATTTATGATTTATGATTCATGATTTAATTCATGATTCATGATTCATGATTCAATTGATGATTCATGATTCATGATTCAATTCATGATTCAATTCATGATTCATGATTCATGATTCAATTTATGATTCATGATTCATGATTCAAATCATGATTCAATTCATGATTCATGATTCATGATTCATGATTCATGATTCAATTCATGATTCATGATTCAAATCATGATTCATAATTCATGATTCATGATTCATGATTCAATTCATGAATAATGATTTGATTCATTAATCATGATTCATGATTAAATTCATGATTCAATTCATGATTCATGATTCATGATTCAATTCATGATTCATGATTCATGATTCAATTCATGATTCATAATTCATGATTCATGATTCATGATTCAATTCATAATTCATGATTCATGATTCAATTCATGATTCATGATTTATGATTTAATTCATGATTCAATTCATGATTCAATTCATGATTCATGATTCAATTCATGATTCGATTCCTGATTAAAATCATGATTCATGATTCAATTCATGATTCATAATTCATGATTCATGATTCAATTCATGATTCATGATTCATGATTCAATTCATGATTTATGATTCATGATTCAATTCATGATTCAAATTATGATTCATGATTCATGATTCAATTCATGATTTAATTCATGAATCAATTCATGATTCATGATTCATGATTCATGATTCAATTCATGATTCATGATTCATGATTCATGATTCAATTCATGATTCATGATTCATGATTCAATTCATGATTTAATTCATGAATCAATTCATGATTCAATTCATGATTCAAAATTTAATTCATGATTCATGATTCGATTAATGATTTATGATTAAATTCATTATTCAATTCATGATTCATGATTCGATTCATGATTCATGATTCATGATTCAATTCATGATTCATGATTCAATTCATGATTCATGATTTATTATTCGATTCATGATTCATGATTCAATTCATGATTAATTTTTCATGATTCAATTCATGATTCATGATTCATGATTCAATTCATGATTCATGATTTATGATTCAACCCATGATTCAATTCATGATTCATGATTCAATTAATGATTCATGATTTTATTCATGATTCATGATTCAATTCATGATTCGATTCCTGATTAAAATCATGATTCATGATTCAATTCATGATTCATAATTCATGATTCTTGATTCAATTCCTGATTCATTATTCATGATTCATGATTCAATTCATGATTCATGATTCATTTCATGATTCATGATTCATGATTCACGATTCATGATTCATGATTCAATTCATGATTCGATTCCTGATTAAAATCATGATTCATGATTCAATTCATGATTCATAATTCATGATTCATGATTCAATTCATGATTCATGATTCATGATTCATGATTCGATTCATGATTCATGATTCATGATTCAATTCATGATTCGATTCCTGATTAAAATCATAATTCATGATTCAATTCATGATTCATAATTCATGATTCATGATTCAATTCATGATTCATGATTCATGATTCGATTCATGATTCATGATTCAATTCATGATTTAATTCATGAATCAATTCATGATTCATGATTCATGATTCAATTCATGATTCATGATTCAATTCATGATTTAATTCATGAATCAATTCATGATTCAATTCATGATTCATGATTCAATTCATGATTCGATTCATGATTTATGATTAAATTCATTATTCAATTCATGATTCATGATTCGATTCATGATTCATGATTCAATTCATGATTCGTGATTTAGGATTCATGATTCAATTCATGATTCATGATTCATTATTCGATTCATGATTCATGATTCAATTCATGATTCATTTTTCATGATTCAATTCATGATTTATGATTCATGATTCAATTTATGACTCGTGATTCATGATTCATGATTCAATTCATGATTCATGATTCAATTCATGATTTAATTCATGATTCATGTTTCATGATTCATGATTCAATTCATGATTTATGATTCAATTCATGATTCGATTTATGATTTATGATTCATGATTTAATTCATGATTCATGATTCATGATTCAATTGATGATTCATGATTCATGATTCAATTCATGATTCAATTCATGATTCACGATTCATGATTCAATTCATGATTCATAATTCATGATTCATGATTCAATTCATGATTCATGATTCGATTCATGATTCATGATTTAATTCATGATTCATGTTTCATGATTCATGATTCAATTCATGATTTATGATTCAATTCATGATTCATAATTCATGATTCATGATTCAATTCATGATTCATGATTCATAACTCATGATTCTTGATTCAATTCCTGATTCATAATTCATAATTCATGATTTGATTCATGATTCATGATTCATGAATCATGATTCAATTCATGATTCACGATTCATGATTCGATTCATGATTCATGATTCGATTTATGATTTATGATTCATGATTTAATTCATGATTCATGATTCATGATTCAATTGATGATTCATGATTCATGATTCAATTCATGATTCAATTCATGATTCATGATTCATGATTCAATTTATGATTCATGATTCAATTCATGATTCAATTCATGATTCAATTCATGATTTGATTCATGATTCATGATTCATGATTCAATTCATGATTCATGATTCATGATTCAATTCATAATTCAATTCATGATTCATGATTCATGATTCATGATTCAGTTCATGATTCATAATTCATGATTCATGACTCAATTCATAATTCAATTCATGATTCATGATTCATGATTCATGATTCAGTTCATGATTCATAATTCATGATTCATGATTCATGATTCATGATTCACTTCATGATTCATCATTCAATTCATGATTCAATTCATGATTCATGATTCAATTTATGATTCATGATTCATGATTCAATTCATGATTCATGATTCATGATTCAATTCATGATTCTTTATTCATGATTCATGATTCAATTCATGATTCATGATTCATAATTCAATTCATGATTCATGACTCAATTCATAATTCGATTCATGATTCAATTCATGATTCAATTTATGATTCATGATTCATGATTCAATTCATGATTCATGATTGAATTCATGATTTAATTCATGATTTAATTCATGATTCATGATTCGATTCATGATACATGATTTAATTCATGATTCAATTCATGATTCATGATTCAATTCATGATTCATGATTCGATTCATGATTCATGATTCAATTCATAATTCATGATTCAATTCATGATTCATGATTCAATTCATGATTCATGATTCATGATTCAATTCATGATTCATGATTCATGATTCAATTCATGATTCATGATTCATGTCTCAATTCATGAATCATGATTCGATTCTTGATTCATGATTCATGATTCAATTCATGATTCATGATTCAATTTATGATTCATAATTCATGATTCATGATTCATAATTCAATTCATGATTCATGATTCATAAATCATGATTCAATTCATTATTCATGATTCAATTCATGATTCTTCAAGATTCAATTCATGATTTGATTCATGATTCAATTCATGATTCATGATTCATGATTCGATTCATGATTCATGCTTCAATTCATGATTCTTCAAGATTCAATTCATGATTCGATTCATGATTCAATTAATGATTCATGATTCATGCTTCAATTCATGATTCATGATTCAATTCATGATTCATGATTCAATTCATGATTCATGATTCAATTCATGATTTATGATTCGATTCATGCTTCATGATTCAATTCATGATTTATGATTCATGATTCAATTCATGATTCATGATTCATGATTCAATTCATGATTCATGATTCAATTCATGATTCATAATTCATGATTCATGATTCAATTCATGATTCATGATTCATGATTCAATTCATGATTCATGATTTATGATTCGATTCATGATTCATGATTCAATTCATGATTCATAATTCATGATTCATGATTCAATTCATGATTCATGATTCATGATTCAATTCATGATTCATGATTCATGATTCAATTCATGATTCATGATTTATGATTCAATTCATGATTTGATTCATGATTCATGATTCATGATTCAATTCATGATTCATAATTCATGATTCATGATTCGATACATGATTCATTTCATGATTCATGATTCATGATTCATTTCATGATTCATGATTCATTTCATTATTCATGAATTATGATTCAATTCATGATTCATGATTTGATTCATGATTCTTGATTCATGATTCTTGATTCATGATTCTTGATTCATGATTCTTGATTCATGATTCAATTTATGATTCAAAATTTATGATTCATGATTCAATTCATGATTCATAATTTATGATTCATGATTCGATTCATGATTCAAAATTTATGATTCATGATTCAAAATTTATGATTCATAATTTATGATTCATGATTCATGATTTATGATTTATGATTCGATTCGTGATTCATGATTTATGATTCAATTCATAATTCATGAATTATGTTTCATGATTCAATTCATGATTCAATTCATGATTCATGATTCTTGATTCAATTTATGATTCATGATTCATGTTTCATGATTCATGATTGAATTCATGATTCATGATTTAATTCATGATTCAATTCATGATTCATAATTCAGGATTTATGATTCAATTCATGATTAATGATTCAATTCATGATTCATGACTCAATTCATGATTCGATTCATGATTCAATTCATGATTCATGATTCAATTCATGATTCAATTCATGATTCAATTCATGATTCATGATTCAATTCATGATTCATGATTCATGTCTCAATTTATGATTCATGATTCGATTCATGATTCATGATTCATGATTCAATTCATGATTCATGATTCATTATTCATGATTCATAATTCATTATTCATGATTCGATTCATGATTCATGATTCGATTCATTATTCATGATTCATGATTCAATTCATGATTCATGATTCATTAATTAAATTCATGATTCATGATTCATGATTCATGATTCAGTTCATGATTCATAATTCATGATTCATGATTCGATACATGATTCATGATTCATGATTCATGATTCGATTCATTATTCATGATTCATGATTCAATTCATGATTCATGATTCATTAATTAAATTCATGATTCATGATTCATGATTCATGATTCAGTTCATGATTCATAATTCATGATTCATGATTCGATACATGATTCATGATTCATGATTCATGATTCGATTCATGATTCAGTTCATGATTCATAATTCATGATTCATGATTCGATACATGATTCATGATTCATGATTCATGATTCGATTCATGATTTATGATTCATGATTCAATTCATGATTCATGATTCATGATTCAATTCATTATTCATGATTCATGATTCGATTCATGATTCATGATTCATTTCATGATTCATAATTCATGATTCATGAATTATTTCATTATTCATGATTCATGATTCAATCCATGATTCATGATTTGATTCATGATTCTTGATTCATAATTCTTGATTCATGATTCATGATTCAATTCATGATTCATGATTCATAATTCAATTCATGATTCAATTCATGATTCATGATTCATGATTCATGATTCAATTCATGATTCTTGATTCATGATTCAATTCATGATTCATGATTCATTTTATGATTCATGATTTATGATTCAATTCATGATTCATGATTCATGATTCATGATTCAATTCATGATTCTTGATTCATGATTCAATTCATGATTCAATTCATGATTCATGATTCAATTTATGATTCATGATTTGATTAATGATTCATGATTCAATTCATGATTCATGATTCAGTTCATGATTCGATTCATGATTCGATTCATGATTCATGATTCAATTCATGATTTATGATTCATGATTCATGATTCACTTCATGATTCATGATTCAATTCATGATTCAATTCATGATTCATGATTTAATTTATGATTCATGATTCATGATTCAATTCATGATTCATGATTCATGATTCAATTCATGATTCAATTTATGATTCTTAATTCATGATTCATAATTCAATTCATGATTCATGATTCATGATTCAATTCATGATTCATGACTCAATTCATGATTTAATTCATGATTTAATTCATGATTCGATTCATGATTCATGATTTAATTCATGATTCAATTCATGATTCATGATTAAATTCATGATTCATGATTCGATTCATGATTCATGATTCAATTCATAATTCAAGATTTGATTCATGATTCATGATTCAATTCATGATTTATGATTCATGATTCAATTCATGATTTGTGATTCATGATTCATGATTTCATTCCTGATTCATGATTCAATTCATGATTCATGATTTAATTCATGATTTGATTCATTAATCAATTCATGATTTGATTAATGATTTATGATTCATGATTCAATTCATAATTCAATTCATGATTCATGATTCAAATCATGATTCATGATTCATAATTCATGATTCATGATTCAATTCATGATTCATGATTCATGTTTTAATTTATGATTCAATTCATGATTCCTGATTTAATTCATGATTCATGATTCCTGATTCAATTCATGATTCATGACTCGTGATTCATGATTCAATTTATGATTCATGATTCATGATTCATGATTCATGATTCATGATACAATTTATGATTCATTATTCATGATTCATGATTCAATTCATGATTCTTGATTCAATTCATGAATCATGATTCATAATTCATGATTCGATTCATGATTCATGATTTATGATTCAATTAATGATTCATAATTCATGATTCATGATTCAATTCATGATTCAAAATTTATGATTCATGATTCAATTCATGATTCATAATTTATGATTCATGATTCGATTCATGATTCATAATTTATGATTCATAATTCGATTCATGATTCATGATTCATGATTCAATTCATGATACATGATTTATGATTCAATTCATGGTTCATGATTCATGATTCAATTCATGATTCATGATTCTATTTATGATTCATGATTCAATTCATAATTCATGATTCATGATTTATGTTTGAATTCAAGATTCATGATTCAATTCATGATTCAATTCATGATTCATAATTCATGATTTATGATTTAATTCATGATTAATGATTCAATTCATGATTCATGACTCAATTCATGATTCGATTCATGATTCAATTCATGATTCATGTTTCAATTCATGATTCAATTCATGATTCATGATTCGATTCATGATTCATGATTCAATTCATGATTCAATTCATGATTCATGAATCATAATTCAATTCATGATTCGATTCATGATTCAATTCATGATTCATGATTCAATTCATGATTCAATTCATGATTCATGATTCGATTCATGATTCATGATTCAATTCATGATTCAATTCATGATTCATGATTCATGTCTTAATTCATGATTCATGATTTGATTCATGATTCATGTCTTAATTCATGATTTATGATTTGATTCATGATTCATGATTCAATTCATGATTCATGATTCATGATTTATGATTCAATTCATGATTCATGATTTATGATTCAATTCATGATTCATGATTCATAATTCAATTCATAATTCATGATTCATGATTCATAATTCATGATTCAATTCATGATTCATGATTCAATTCATTATTCTTTAAGATTCAACTCATGATTCGATTCATAATTCAATTCATGATTCATGATTCATGCTTCAATTTATGATTCATGATTCAAGTCATGATTCATAATTCATGATTCATGATTCGATTCATGATTCATGATTAATGATTCGATTCATGATTCGATTCATGATTCATGATTAATGATTCGATTCATGATTCATGATTTATGATGCAAATTATGATTCATAATTCATGACTCATGATTCAATTCATGATTCATAATTCATGATTCATGATTGAATCAATGATTCATGATTCATTTCATGATACATGTTTCATGATTCATGATTCATGATTTATGATTCAATTCATGATTCATGATTCATGATTCATGATTCAATTCATGATTCTTGATTCATGATTCATGATTCAATTCATGATTCATGATTTATGATTTAATTCATGATTCATGATTGATGTCTCAATTCATGATTCATGATTCGATTCATGATTCATGATTGATGTCTCAATTCATGATTCATGATTCGATTCATGATTCATGATTCATGATTCATGATTCATGATTTATGATTCAATTCATGATTCATGATTCAATTTATGATTCATGATTCATGATTCATAATTCAATTCATGATTCATAATTCATGATTAAATTCATGATTCATGATTAAATTCATGATTCTTCAAGATTCAATTCATGATTCGATTCATGATTCTTCAAGATTCAATTCATGATTCGATTCATGATTCAATTCATGATTCATGATTCATGATCTGATTCATGATTCATTATTTAATTCATGATTCATGATTCCTGATTCGATTCATGATTCATGATTCATGCTTCAATTCATGATTCATGATTCAATTCATGATTCATAATTCATGATTCATAATTCATGATTCATAATTCGTTTCATGATTCATGATTCATTTCATGATTCATGAGTCATGATTCATGATTCATGATTCATGATTCATGATTTATGATGCAATTCATGATACATAATTCATGATTCATGATTCAATTTATGATTCATGATTCGATTCATGATTCATGATTCAATTCATGATTTAATTCTTGATTCATGATTCAATTCATGATTCGATTCATGATTCATGATTCAAATCATGATTCATGATTCATAATTCATGATTCATGATTCATGATTCATGATTCAATTCATGATTCATGATTCATGTTTTAATTTATGATTCAATTCATGATTCCTGATTTAATTCATGATTCATGATTCCTGATTCAATTCATGATTCATGACTCGTGATTCATGATTCAATTTATGATTCATGATTCATGATTCATGATTCATGATACAATTTATGATTCATTATTCATGATTCATGATTCAATTCATGATTCTTGATTCAATTCATGAATCATGATTCATAATTCATGATTCGATTCATGATTCATGATTTATGATTCAATTAATGATTCATAATTCATGATTCATGATTCAATTCATGATTCAAAATTTATGATTCATGATTCAATTCATGATTCATAATTTATGATTCATGATTCGATTCATGATTCATAATTTATGATTCATAATTCGATTCATGATTCATGATTCATGATTCAATTCATGATACATGATTTATGATTCAATTCATGGTTCATGATTCATGATTCAATTCATGATTCATGATTCTATTCATGATTCATGATTCAATTCATAATTCATGATTCATGATTTATGTTTGAATTCAAGATTCATGATTCAATTCATGATTCAATTCATGATTCATAATTCATGATTTATGATTTAATTCATGATTAATGATTCAATTCATGATTCATGACTCAATTCATGATTCGATTCATGATTCAATTCATGATTCATGTTTCAATTCATGATTCAATTCATGATTCATGATTCGATTCATGATTCATGATTCAATTCATGATTCAATTCATGATTCATGAATCATAATTCAATTCATGATTCGATTCATGATTCAATTCATGATTCATGATTCAATTCATGATTCAATTCATGATTCATGATTCGATTCATGATTCATGATTCAATTCATGATTCAATTCATGATTCATGATTCATGTCTTAATTCATGATTCATGATTTGATTCATGATTCATGTCTTAATTCATGATTTATGATTTGATTCATGATTCATGATTCAATTCATGATTCATGATTCATGATTTATGATTCAATTCATGATTCATGATTTATGATTCAATTCATGATTCATGATTCATAATTCAATTCATAATTCATGATTCATGATTCATAATTCATGATTCAATTCATGATTCATGATTCAATTCATTATTCTTTAAGATTCAACTCATGATTCGATTCATAATTCAATTCATGATTCATGATTCATGCTTCAATTTATGATTCATGATTCAAGTCATGATTCATAATTCATGATTCATGATTCGATTCATGATTCATGATTAATGATTTGATTCATGATTCGATTCATGATTCATGATTAATGATTCGATTCATGATTCATGATTTATGATGCAAATTATGATTCATAATTCATGACTCATGATTCAATTCATGATTCATAATTCATGATTCATGATTGAAACAATGATTCATGATTCATTTCATGATACATGTTTCATGATTCATGATTCATGATTTATGATTCAATTCATGATTCATGATTCATGATTCATGATTCAATTCATGATTCTTGATTCATGATTCATGATTCAATTCATGATTCATGATTTATGATTTAATTCATGATTCATGATTGATGTCTCAATTCATGATTCATGATTCGATTCATGATTCATGATTGATGTCTCAATTCATGATTCATGATTCGATTCATGATTCATGATTCATGATTCATGATTCATGATTTATGATTCAATTCATGATTCATGATTCAATTCATGATTCATGATTCAATTTATGATTCATGATTCATGATTCATAATTCAATTCATGATTCATAATTCATGATTAAATTCATGATTCATCATTAAATTCATGATTCTTCAAGATTCAATTCATGATTCGATTCATGATTCTTCAAGATTCAATTCATGATTCGATTCATGATTCAATTCATGATTCATGATTCATGATCTGATTCATGATTCATTATTTAATTCATGATTCATGATTCCTGATTCGATTCATGATTCATGATTCATGCTTCAATTCATGATTCATGAGTCATGATTCATGATTCATGATTCATGATTCATGATTTATGATGCAATTCATGATACATAATTCATGATTCATGATTCAATTTATGATTCATGATTCGATTCATGATTCATGATTCAATTCATGATTTAATTCTTGATTCATGATTCAATTCATGATTCGATTCATGATTCAATTCATGATTCATGATTCAATTCATGATTCAATTCATGATTAATGATTCGATTCATGATTCATGATTCAATTTATGATTCATGATTCATGATTCATAATTTAATTCATAATTCATGATTCATGATTCATAATTCATGATTCAATTCATGATTCATGATTCAATTCATTATTCTTCAAGATTCAACTCATGATTCGATTCATGATTCAAGTCATGATTCATAATGCATGACTCATGATTCAATTCATGATTCATAATTCATGATTCATGATTCAATTCATGATTCATTTCATGATACATGTTTCATGATTCATGATTCATGATTTATAATTCAATTCATGATTCATGTTTCATGATTCAATTCATGATTCTTGATTCATGATTCAATTCATGATTCATGATTCATGATTTAATTCATGATTCATGATTGATGTCTCAATTCATGATTCATGATTCGATTCATGATTCATGATTCATGATTCATGATTCATGATTTATGATTCAATTCATGATTCATGATTCAATTCATGATTGATGATTTAATTCATGATTCAATTCATGATTCATGATTCAATTTATGATTCATGATTCATGATTCATAATTCAATTCATGATTCATGATTCATAATTCATGATTCAATTCATGATTCATGATTAAATTCATGATTCTTCAAGATTCAATTCATGATTCGATTCATGATTCTTCAAGATTCAAATCATGATTCGATTCATGATTCAATTCATGATTCATGATTCATGATTTGATTCATGATTCATTATTTAATTCATGATTCATGATTCCTGAATCGATTCATGATTCATGATTCATGCTTCAATTCATGATTCATAATTCATGATTCATAATTCATGATTCATGATTCGTTTCATGATTCATGAGTCATGATTCATGATTCATGATTCATGATTCATGATTCATGATTTATGATGCTATTCATGATTCATAATTCATGATTCATGATTCAATTCATGATTCATAATTCATGATTAATGATTCAATTCATGATTCATGGCTCAATTCATGATTCGATTCATGATTCATGATTCAATTCATGATTCAATTTATGATTTATGATTCGATTCATGATTCATGATTCAATTCATGATTCATGATTCATGATTCAATTCATGATTCAATTCATGACTCAATTCATGATTCATGATTCAATGCATGATTCAATTCATGATTCATGATTCGATTCATGATTCAATTTATGATTCATGATTCATGATTCATGATTCATAATTTAATTCATAATTCATGATTCAATTCATTATTCTTCAAGATTCAACTCATGATTCGATTCATGATTCAATTAATGATTCATGATTCGATTCATATTTCATGATTCATGCTTCAATTCATGATTCATTATTCAAGTCATGATTCATAATTCATGATTCATAATTCATGATTCATGATTCGATTCATGATTCATGATTCATGATTCATGATTCGATTCATGATTCATGATTTATGATGCAATTCATGATTCATAATTCATGATTCATGATTCAATTCATGATTCATGATTCATTTCATGATACATGTTTCATGATTCATGATTCATGATTTATGATTCAATTAATGATTCATGATTCATGATTCATGATTCAATTCATGATTCTTGATTCATGATTCGATTCATGATTCATGATTCAATTCATGATTCATGATTAATGATTTAATTCATGATTCATGATTCATGTCTCAATTAATGATTCATGATTCGATTCATGATTCACGATTCATGATTCAATTCATGATTCATGATTCATGATTTATGATTCAATTCATGATTCATGATTCATGATTCAATTTATGATTCATGATTCATGTTTCATGATTCATGATTGAATTCATGATTCATGATTTAATTCATGATTCAATTCATGATTAATGATTCAATTCATGATTCATGACTCAATTCATGTTTCGATTCATGATTCAATTCATGATTCATGATTCAATTCATGATTCAATTCATGATTCAATTCATGATTCATGATTCAATTCATGATTCATGATTCATGTCTCAATTTATGATTCATGATTCGATTCATGATTCATGATTCATGATTCAATTCATGATTCATGATTCATTATTCATGATTCATAATTCATTATTCATGATTCGATTCATGATTCATGATTCGATTCATTATTCATGATTCATGATTCAATTCATGATTCATGATTCATTAATTAAATTCATGATTCATGATTCATGATTCATGATTCAGTTCATGATTCATAATTCATGATTCATGATTCGATACATGATTCATGATTCATGATTCATGATTCGATTCATTATTCATGATTCATGATTCAATTCATGATTCATGATTCATTAATTAAATTCATGATTCATGATTCATGATTCATGATTCAGTTCATGATTCATAATTCATGATTCATGATTCGATACATGATTCATGATTCATGATTCATGATTCGATTCATGATTTATGATTCATGATTCAATTCATGATTCATGATTCATGATTCAATTCATTATTCATGATTCATGATTCAATTCATTATTCATGATTCATGATTCGATTCATGATTCATGATTCATTTCATGATTCATAATTCATGATTCATGATTCATTTCATTATTCATGATTCATGATGCAATCCATGATTCATGATTTGATTCATGATTCTTGATTCATAATTCTTGATTCATGATTCATGATTCAATTCATGATTCATGATTCATAATTCAATTCATGATTCAATTCATGATTCATGATTCATGATTCATGATTCAATTCATGATTCATAATTCATGATTCATGATTCAATTCATGATTCATGATTCATTTCATGATTCATGATTTATGATTCAATTCATGATTCATGATTCATGATTCATGATTCAATTCATGATTCTTGATTCATGATTCAATTCATGATTCAATTCATGATTCATGATTCAATTTATGATTCATGATTTGATTAATGATTCATGATTCATGATTCAATTCATGATTCATGATTCAGTTCATGATTTGATTCATGATTCGATTCAGGATTCATGATTCAATTCATGATTTATGATTCATGATTCATGATTCACTTCATGATTCATGATTCAATTTATGATTCTTAATTCATGATTCATAATTCAATTCATGATTCATGACTCAATTCATGATTTAATTCATGATTTAATTCATGATTCGATTCATGATTCATGATTTAATTCATGATTCAATTCATGATTCATGATTAAATTCATGATTCATGATTCGATTCATGATTCATGATTCAATTCATAATTCATGATTCGATTCATGATTCATGATTCAATTCATGATTTATGATTCATGATTCAATTCATGATTTGTGATTCATGATTCATGATTTCATTCCTGATTCATGATTCAATTCATGATTTATGATTTCATTCATGATTTGATTCATGATTCAATTCATGATTTGATTAATGATTTATGATTCATGATTCAATTCATAATTCAATTCATGATTCATGATTCAAATCATGATTCATGATTCATAATTCATGATTCATGATTCATGATTCATGATTCAATTCATGATTCATGATTCATGTTTTAATTTATGATTCAATTCATGATTCATGATTTAATTTATGATTCATGATTCATGATTCCTGATTCAATTCATGATTCATGACTCGTGATTCATGATTCAATTTATGATTCATGATTCATGATTCATGATTCATGATACAATTTATGATTCATTATTCATGATTCATGATTCAATTCATGATTCTTGATTCAATTCATGAATCATGATTCATAATTCATTATTCGATTCATGATTCATTATTTATGATTCAATTAATGATTCATAATTCATGATTCATGATTCAATTCATGATTCAAAATTTATGATTCATGATTCAATTCATGATTCATAATTTATGATTCATGATTCGATTCATGATTCATAATTTATAATTCATAATTCGATTCATGATTCATGATTCATGATTCGATTCATGATTTATGATTCAATTCATGGTTCATGATTCATGATTCAATTCATGATTCATGATTCTATTCATGATTCATGATTCAATTCATAATTCATGATTCATGATTTATGTTTGAATTCATGATTCATGATTCAATTCATGATTCAATTCATGATTCATAATTCATGATTCATGATTCATTAATTAAATTCATGATTCATGATTCATGATTCATGATTCAGTTCATGATTCATAATTCATGATTCATGATTCGATACATGATTCATGATTCATGATTCATGATTCGATTCATTATTCATGATTCATGATTCAATTCATGATTCATGATTCATTAATTAAATTCATGATTCATGATTCATGATTCATGATTCAGTTCATGATTCATAATTCATGATTCATGATTCGATACATGATTCATGATTCATGATTCATGATTCGATTCATGATTTATGATTCATGATTCAATTCATGATTCATGATTCATGATTCAATTCATTATTCATGATTCATGATTCAATTCATTATTCATGATTCATGATTCGATTCATGATTCATGATTCATTTCATGATTCATAATTCATGATTCATGATTCATTTCATTATTCATGATTCATGATGCAATCCATGATTCATGATTTGATTCATGATTCTTGATTCATAATTCTTGATTCATGATTCATGATTCAATTCATGATTCATGATTCATAATTCAATTCATGATTCAATTCATGATTCATGATTCATGATTCATGATTCAATTCATGATTCATAATTCATGATTCATGATTCAATTCATGATTCATGATTCATTTCATGATTCATGATTTATGATTCAATTCATGATTCATGATTCATGATTCATGATTCAATTCATGATTCTTGATTCATGATTCAATTCATGATTCAATTCATGATTCATGATTCAATTTATGATTCATGATTTGATTAATGATTCATGATTCATGATTCAATTCATGATTCATGATTCAGTTCATGATTTGATTCATGATTCGATTCAGGATTCATGATTCAATTCATGATTTATGATTCATGATTCATGATTCACTTCATGATTCATGATTCAATTTATGATTCTTAATTCATGATTCATAATTCAATTCATGATTCATGATTCATGATTCAATTCATGATTCATGACTCAATTCATGATTTAATTCATGATTTAATTCATGATTCGATTCATGATTCATGATTTAATTCATGATTCAATTCATGATTCATGATTAAATTCATGATTCATGATTCGATTCATGATTCATGATTCAATTCATAATTCATGATTCGATTCATGATTCATGATTCAATTCATGATTTATGATTCATGATACAATTCATGATTTGTGATTCATGATTCATGATTTCATTCCTGATTCATGATTCAATTCATGATTTATGATTTCATTCATGATTTGATTCATGATTCAATTCATGATTTGATTAATGATTTATGATTCATGATTCAATTCATAATTCAATTCATGATTCATGATTCAAATCATGATTCATGATTCATAATTCATGATTCATGATTCATGATTCATGATTCAATTCATGATTCATGATTTATGTTTTAATTTATGATTCAATTCATGATTCATGATTTAATTTATGATTCATGATTCATGATTCCTGATTCAATTCATGATTCATGACTCGTGATTCATGATTCAATTTATGATTCATGATTCATGATTCATGATTCATGATACAATTTATGATTCATTATTCATGATTCATGATTCAATTCATGATTCTTGATTCAATTCATGAATCATGATTCATAATTCATTATTTGATTCATGATTCATTATTTATGATTCAATTAATGATTCATAATTCATGATTCATGATTCAATTCATGATTCAAAATTTATGATTCATGATTCAATTCATGATTCATAATTTATGATTCATGATTCGATTCATGATTCATAATTTATAATTCATAATTCGATTCATGATTCATGATTCATGATTCGATTCATGATTTATGATTCAATTCATGGTTCATGATTCATGATTCAATTCATGATTCATGATTCTATTCATGATTCATGATTCAATTCATAATTCATGATTCATGATTTATGTTTGAATTCATGATTCATGATTCAATTCATGATTCAATTCATGATTCATAATTCATGATTTATGATTTAATTCATGATTAATGATTCAATTCATGATTCATGACTCAATTCATGATTTGATTCATGATTCAATTCATGATTCATGTTTCAATTCATGATTCAATTCATGATTCATGATTCGATTCATGATTCATGATTCAATTCATGATTCAATTCATGATTCATGAATCATAATTCAATTCATGATTCGATTCATGATTCAATTCATGATTCATGATTCAATTCATGATTCAATTCATGATTCATGATTCGATTCATGATTCATGATTTATGATTCAATTCATGATTCATGATTTATGATTCAATTCATGATTCATGATTCATGATTCATAATTCAATTCATAATTCATGATTCATGATTCATAATTCATGATTCAATTCATGATTCATGATTCAATTCATTATTCTTTAAGATTCAACTCATGATTCGATTCATAATTCAATTCATGATTCATGATTCATGCTTCAATTCATGATTCATGATTCAAGTCATGATTCATAATTCATGATTCATGATTCGATTCATGATTCATGATTAATGATTCGATTCATGATTCATGATTTATGATGCAAATTATGATTCATAATTCATGACTCATGATTCAATTCATGATTCATAATTCATGATTCATGATTGAATTCATGATTCATGATTCATTTCATGATACATGTTTCATGATTCATGATTCATGATTTATGATTCAATTCATGATTCATGATTCATGATTCATGATTCAATTCATGATTCTTGATTCATGATTCATGATTCAATTCATGATTCATGATTTATGATTTAATTCATGATTCATGATTGATGTCTCAATTCATGATTCATGATTCGATTCATGATTCATGATTGATGTCTCAATTCATGATTCATGATTCGATTCATGATTCATGATTCATGATTCATGATTCATGATTTATGATTCAATTCATGATTCATGATTCAATTCATGATTCAATTCATGATTCATGATTCAATTTATGATTCATGATTCATGATTCATAATTCAATTCATGATTCATAATTCATGATTAAATTCATGATTCATGATTAAATTCATGATTCTTCAAGATTCAATTCATGATTCGATTCATGATTCTTCAAGATTCAATTCATGATTCGATTCATGATTCAATTCATAATTCATGATTCATGATCTGATTCATGATTCATTATTTAATTCATGATTCATGATTCCTGATTCGATTCATGATTCATGATTCATGCTTCAATTCATGATTCATGATTCAATTCATGATTCATAATTCATGATTCATAATTCATGATTCATAATTCGTTTCATGATTCATGATTCATTTCATGATTCATGAGTCATGATTCATGATTCATGATTCATGATTCATGATTTATGATGCAATTCATGATTCATAATTCATGATTCATGATTCAATTTATGATTCATGATTCGATTCATGATTCATGATTCAATTCATGATTTAATTCATGATTCATGATTCATGATTCAATTCATGATTCGATTCATGATTCAATTCATGATTCATGATTCAATTCATGATTCAATTCATGATTAATGATTCGATTTATGATTCATGATTCAATTTATGATTCATGATTCATGATTCATAATTTAATTCATAATTCATGATTCATGATTCATAATTCATGATTCAATTCATGATTCATGATTCAATTCATTATTCTTCAAGATTCAATTCATGATTCGATTCATGATTCAAGTCATGATTCATAATTCATGATTCATGATTCGATTCATGATTCATGATTCATGATTCGATTCATGATTCATGATTTATTATGCAAATTATGATTCATAATGCATGACTCATGATTCAATTCATGATTCATGATTCATGATTCAATTCATGATTCATTTCATGATACATGTTTCATGATTCATGATTCATGATTTATAATTCAATTCATGATTCATGTTTCATGATTCAATTCATGATTCTTGATTCATGATTCATGATTCATGATTTAATTCATGATTCATGATTGATGTATCAATTCATGATTCATGATTCGATTCATGATTCATGATTCATGATTCATGATTTATGATTCAATTCATGATTCATAATTCAATTCATGATTGATGATTTAATTCATGATTCAATTCATGATTCATGATTCAATTTATGATTCATGATTCATGATTCGTAATTCAATTCATGATTCATGATTCATAATTCATGATTCAATTCATGATTCATGATTAAATTCATGATTCTTCAAGATTCAATTCATGATTCGATTCATGATTCTTCAAGATTCAATTCATGATTCGATTCATGATTCAATTCATGATTCATGATTCATTATTTAATTCATGATTCATGATTCCTGAATCGATTCATGATTCATGATTCATGCTTCAATTCATGATTCATGATTCAATTCATGATTCATGAGTCATGATTCATGATTCATGATTCATGATTCATGATTCATGATTTATGATGCTATTCATGATTCATAATTCATGATTCATGATTCAATTCATGATTCATAATTCATGATTAATGATTCAATTCATGATTCATGGCTCAATTCATGATTCGATTCATGATTCATGATTCAATTCATGATTCAATTTATGATTCATGATTCGATTCATGATTCATGATTCAATTCATGATTCAATTCATGATTCATGATTCATGATTCAATTCATGATTCAATTCATGACTCAATTCATGATTCATGATTCAATGCATGATTCAATTCATGATTCATGATTCGATTCATGATTCAATTTATGATTCATGATTCATGATTCATGATTCATAATTTAATTCATAATTCATGATTCATGATTCGTAATTCATGATTCAATTCATGATTCATGATTCAATTCATTATTCTTCAAGATTCAACTCATGATTCGATTCATGATTTAATTCATGATTCATGATTCATGATTCGATTCATGATTCATGATTCATGCTTCAATTCATGATTCATTATTCAAGTCATGATTCATAATTCATGATTCATAATTCATGATTCATGATTCGATTCATGATTCATGTTTCATGATTCATGATTCGATTCATGATTCATGATTTATGATGCAATTCATGATTCATAATTCATGATTCATGATTCAATTCATGATTCATGATTCATTTCATGATACATGTTTCATGATTTATGATTCAATTAATGATTCATGATTCATGATTCATGATTCAATTCATGATTCTTGATTCATGATTCGATTCATGATTCATGATTCAATTCATGATTCATGATTAATGATTTAATTCATGATTCATGATTCATGTCTCAATTCATGATTCATGATTCATGATTCATGATTCAATTCATGATTCATGATTCATGATTTATGATTCAATTCATGATTCATGATTCATGATTCAATTCATTATTCAATTCATGAGTCATGATTCATGATTCAATTTATGATTCATGATTCATGATTCATAATTCAATTCATGATTCATGATTAATAATTCATGATTCATAATTCATGATTCAATTCATGATTCATGATTCAAGTCATGATTCATAATTCATGATTCATAATTCATGATTCATGATTCGATTCATGATTCATGATTCATGATTCGATTCATGATTCATGATTTATGATGCAATTCATGATTCATAATTCATGATTCATGATTCAATTCATGATTCATGATTCAATTCATGAATCATGATTCATTTCATGATACATGTTTCATGATTCATGATTCATGATTTATGATTCAATTAATGATTCATGATTCATGATTTATGATTCACTTCATAATTCTTGATTCATGATTTGATTCATGATTCATGATTCAATTCATGATTCTTAATTCATGATTTAATTCATGATTCATGATTCATGTCTCAATTCATGATTCATGATTCGATTCATGATTCATGATTCATGATTCAATTCATGATTCATGATTTATGATTCAATTCATGATTCATGATTCATGATTCAATTCATGATACAATTTATGATTCATGATTCATGATTCAATTTATGATTCATGATTCATGATTCATAATTTAATTCATGATTTATGATTCATGATTCATGATTCATGAATTGAATCATGAATCATGAATTATGAATCATGAATTGAATCATGAATCATGAATTATAAATCATGAATTGCATCATAAATCATGAATCATGAATCGAATCATGAAATGAATCATGAATCATGAATCAAATCAGGAATCATGAATCATGAATTAAATCATGAATCATGAATCGAATCATGAATCATGAATTAAATCATGAATCATAATTCATGATTCAATTTATGATTCATGATTCATGATTCATAATTCAATTCATGATTTATGATTCATGATTCATGATTTATGATTCATAATTCATGATTCAATTCATGATTCATGATTCCTGATTTGATTCATGATTCATTTCATGATTCGATTCATGATTCATGATTTATGATGCAATATATGATTCATAATTCATGATTCATGATTCAATTCATGATTCATAATTCATGATTCATGATTCAATTCATGATTCATGATTCATTTCATGATACATGATTCATGATTCATAATTCATGATTCATGATTCATGATTCAATTCATGATTCATAATTCATGATTCATGATTCAATTCATGATTCATGATTTATGATGCAATTCATGATTCATAATTCATGATTCATGATTCAATTCATGATTCATAATTCATGATTCATGATTCAATTCATGATTCATGATTCATTTCATGATACATGATTCCTGATTCGATTCATGATTCATGATTCATTTCATGATTCGATTCATGATTGATGATTTATGATTCAATTCATGATTCATGATTCATGCTTCAATTCATGATTCATGATTGAAGTCATGATTCATAATTCATGATTCATAATTCATGATTCATGATTCGATTCATGATTTATGATTCATGATTCAATTCATTATTCATGATTTATGATGCAATTCATGATTCATAATTCATGACTCATGATTCAATTCATGATTCATAATTCATGATTCATGATTCAATTCATGATTCATGATTCATTTCATGATACATGTTTCATGATTCATGATTCAATTCATGATTCATGATTTGATTCATGATTCATGATTCATGATTCAATTCATGATTCTTGATTCATGATTCGATTCATGATTCAATTCATGATTCATGATTTGATTCATGATTCATGATTCATGTCTCAATTCATGATTCATGATTCGATTTATGATTCATGATTCATGATTCAATTCAAGATTCATGATTCATGATTTATGATTCAATTCATGATTCATGATTCATGATTCAATTCATGATTCAATTCATGATTCATGATTCATGATTCAATTTATGATTCATGATTCATGATTCATAACTCAATTCATGATTCATGATTCATGATTCATGATTCATAATTCATGATTCAATTCATGATTCATGATTAAATTCATGATTCTTCAAGATTCAAATCATGATTTGATTTATGATTCTTCAAGATTCAATTCATGATTCGATTCATGATTCAATTCATGATTCATGATTCATGATTCGATTCATGATTCATGATTTAATTCATGATTCATGATTTATGATTCAATTCATGATTCATGATTCATGATTCGATTCATGATTTATGATTTATGATTTGATTCATGATTTATGATTCATGATTTGATTCATTATTCATGATTTATGATGCAATTCATGATTCATGACTCATGATTCAATTCATGATTCATAATTCATGATTCATGATTCAATTCATGATTCATGATTCATTTCATGATACATGTTTCATGATTCATGATTCATGATTTATGATTCAATTAATGATTCATGATTCATTATTCATGATTCAATTCATGATTCATGATTCATGATTTAATTCATGATTCATGATTCATGTCTCAATTCATGATTCATGATTTGATTCATGATTCTTGATTCAATTCATGATTCATGATTTATGATTCAATTCATGATTCATGATTCATGATTCAATTCATGATTCAATTCATGATTCATGATTCATGATTCAATTTATGATTCATGATTCATGATTCATAATTCAATTCATGATTCAAGATTCATGATTCATAATTCATGATTCATAATTCATGATTCAATTCATGATTCATGATTAAATTCATGATTCTTCAAGATTCAATTCATGATTCGATTTATGATTCTTCAAGATTCAATTCATGATTCGATTCATGATTCCTTATTTAATTCATGATTCATGATTCCTGATTCGATTCATGATTCATGATTTATTTCATGATTCATAATTCATGATTCATGATTCAATTCATGATTCATGATTCATTTCATGATACATGATTCATGATTCATGATTCGATTCCTGATTAATGATTTATGATTCAATTCATGATTTATGATTCATGATTCATGATTAAATTCATGATTCTTGATTCATGATTCGATTCATGATTCATGATTCATTTCATGATTCAATTTATGATTCATGATTCATGATTCAATTCATGATTCAATTTATGATTCTTAATTCATGATTCATGATTCAATTCATGATTTATGAATCATGATTCAATTCATGATTCATGACTCAATTCATGATTCATGATTCGATTCATGATTCATGATTCAAATCATGATTCATGATTCATGATTCAATTTATGATTCAAGATTCAATTCATGATTAAATTCATGATTCATGATTCAATTTATGAATTATGATTCATGATTCATGATTCAATTCATGATTCATGATTCATGATTCAATTCATGATTCATGATTCATAATTCATGATTCGATTCAAGATTCATGATTTATGATTCAATTTATGATTCATAATTCATGATTCATGATTCAATTCATGATTCAAAATTTATGATTCATGATTAAATTCATGATTCATGATTCAATTTATGAATTATGATTCATGATTCATGATTCAATTCATGATTCATGATTCATGATTCAATTCATGATTCATGATTCATAATTCATGATTCGATTCAAGATTCATGATTTATGATTCAATTTATGATTCATAATTCATGATTCATGATTCAATTCATGATTCAAAATTTATGATTCATGATTCAATTCATGATTCATGATTCATGATTCAATTCATGATTCATGATTCATAATTCATGATTCGATTCAAGATTCATGATTTATGATTCAATTTATGATTCATAATTCATGATTCATGATTCAATTCATGATTCAAAATTTATGATTCATGATTCAACTCATGATTCATAATTTATGATTCATGATTCGATTCATGATTCAAAATTTATGATTCATGATTCAATTCATGATTCATAATTTATGATTCATGATTCGATTCATAATTCATGATTCATGATTCATGATTTGATTCATGATTCATAATTTATGATTCATGATTCGATTCATGATTCAAGATTTATGATTCAATTCATAATTCATGATTCATGATTCGATTCATGATTCATGATTAAATACATGATTTATGATTCATAATTCAATTCATGATTGAATTCATGATTCATGATTCATGATTCAATCTATGATTCACGATTCATGATTTATGATTCACGATTCATGATTTATGATTCATGATTGAATTCATGATTCATGATTCATGATTGAATTCATGATTCAATACATGATCCATAATTCATGATTCATGATTCAATTCATGATTCAATACATGATCCATAATTCATGATTCATGATTCAATTCATGATTGAATTCATGATTCATGATTCATGATTTATGATTCATGATTCATGATTCAATTCAAGATTCATGATTCATGATTCAATTCATGATTCATGATTCATGATTCATGATTCAATTCATGATTCATGATTCATGATTCAATTCATGATTCATGATTCAATTTATGAATTATGATTCATTATTCAAGATTCAATTCATGATTCATGATTCAATTCATGATTCATGATTCAATTCATGATTCATGATTCAATTCATGATTCATGATTCATGATTCAATTTATGAATTATGATTCATTATTCAAGATTCAATTCATGATTCATGATTCAATTTATGATTCAAGATTCAATTCATGATTAAATTCATGATTCATGATTCAATTTATGAATTATGATTCATGATTCATGATTCAATTCATGATTCATGATTCATGATTCAATTCATGATTCATGATTCATAATTCATGATTCGATTCAAGATTCATGATTTATGATTCAATTTATGATTCATAATTCATGATTCATGATTCAATTCATGATTCAAAATTTATTATTCATGATTCAACTCATGATTCATAATTTATGATTCATGATTCGATTCATGATTCAAAATTTATGATTCATGATTCAATTCATGATTCATAATTTATGATTCATGATTCGATTCATAATTCATGATTCATGATTCATGATTTGATTTATGATTCATAATTTATGATTCATGATTCGATTCATGATTCAAGATTTATGATTCAATTCATAATTCATGATTCATGATTCGATTCATGATTCATGATTAAATACATGATTTATGATTCATGATTCAATTTATGATTCATGATTTGATTAATGATTCATGATTCATGATTCAATTCATGATTCATGATTCAGTTCATGATTTGATTCATGATTCGATTCAGGATTCATGATTCAATTCATGATTTATGATTCATGATTCATGATTCACTTCATGATTCATGATTCAATTCATGATTCAATTCATGATTCATGATTTAATTTATGATTCATGATTCATGATTCAATTCATGATTCATGATTCATGATTCGATTCATGATTCAATTTATGATTCTTAATTCATGATTCATAATTCAATTCATGATTCATGATTCATGATTCAATTCATGATTCATGACTCAATTCATGATTTAATTCATGATTTAATTCATTATTCGATTCATGATTCATGATTTAATTCATGATTCAATTCATGATTCATGATTAAATTCATGATTCATGATTCGATTCATGATTCATGATTCAATTCATAATTCATGATTCGATTCATGATTCATGATTCAATTCATGATTTATGATTCATGATTCAATTCATGATTTGTGATTCATGATTCATGATTTCATTCCTGATTCATGATTCAATTCATGATTCATGATTTCATTTATGATTTGATTCATGATTCAATTCATGATTTGATTAATGATTTATGATTCATGATTCAATTAATAATTCAATTCATGATTCATGATTCAAATCATGATTCATGATTCATAATTCATGATTCATGATTCATGATTCATGATTCAATTCATGATTCATGATTCATGTTTTAATTTATGATTCAATTCATGATTCATGATTTAATTTATGATTCATGATTCATGATTCCTGATTCAATTCATGATTCATGACTCGTGATTCATGATTCAATTTATGATTCATGATTCATGATTCATGATTCATGATACAATTTATGATTCATTATTCATGATTCATGATTCAATTCATGATTCTTGATTCAATTCATGAATCATGATTCATAATTCATTATTCGATTCATGATTCATTATTTATGATTCAATTAATGATTCATAATTCATGATTCATGATTCAATTCATGATTCAAAATTTATGATTCATGATTCAATTCATGATTCATAATTTATGATTCATGATTCGATTCATGATTCATAATTTATGATTCATAATTCGATTCATGATTCATGATTCATGATTCGATTCATGATTTATGATTCAATTCATGGTTCATGATTCATGATTCAATTCATGATTCATGATTCTATTCATGATTCATGATTCAATTCATAATTCATGATTCATGATTTATGTTTGAATTCATGATTCATGATTCAATTCATGATTCAATTCATGATTCATAATTCATGATTTATGATTTAATTCATGATTAATGATTCAATTCATGATTCATGACTCAATTCATGATTCGATTCATGATTCAATTCATGATTCATGTTTCAATTCATGATTCAATTCATGATTCATGATTCAATTCATGATTCATGATTCAATTCATGATTCAATTCATGATTCATGATTCGATTCATGATTCATGATTCAATTCATGATTCAATTCATGATTCATGATTCATGTCTTAATTCATGATTCATGATTTGATTCATGATTCATGTCTTAATTCATGATTCATGATTTGATTCATGATTCATGATTCAATTCATGATTCATGATTCATGATTCAATTCATGATTCATGATTCATAATTCATGATTCGATTCAAGATTCATGATTTATGATTCAATTTATGATTCATAATTCATGATTCATGATTCAATTCATGATTCAAAATTTATGATTCATGATTCAACTCATGATTCATAATTTATGATTCATGATTCGATTCATGATTCAAAATTTATGATTCATGATTCAATTCATGATTCATAATTTATGATTCATGATTCGATTCATAATTCATGATTCATGATTCATGATTTGATTTATGATTCATAATTTATGATTCATGATTTGATTCATGATTCAAGATTTATGATTCAATTCATAATTCATGATTCATGATTCGATTCATGATTCATGATTAAATACATGATTTATGATTCATGATTCAATTTATGATTCATGATTTGATTAATGATTCATGATTCATGATTCAATTCATGATTCATGATTCAGTTCATGATTTGATTCATGATTCGATTCAGGATTCATGATTCAATTCATGATTTATGATTCATGATTCATGATTCACTTCATGATTCATGATTCAATTCATGATTCAATTCATGATTCATGATTTAATTTATGATTCATGATTCATGATTCAATTCATGATTCATGATTCATGATTCGATTCATGATTCAATTTATGATTCTTAATTCATGATTCATAATTCAATTCATGATTCATGATTCATGATTCAATTCATGATTCATGACTCAATTCATGATTTAATTCATGATTTAATTCATTATTCG
Organism: Mixophyes fleayi; assembly: GCF_038048845.1. Lineage (NCBI taxonomy): Eukaryota > Metazoa > Chordata > Amphibia > Anura > Limnodynastidae > Mixophyes > Mixophyes fleayi. The sequence continues at coordinate 7,781 of NW_027446875.1, read as the reverse complement.
ATTCATGATTCATGATTTAATTCATGATTCAATTCATGATTCATGATTAAATTCATGATTCATGAGTCGATTCATGATTCATGATTCAATTCATAATTCATGATTCGATTCATGATTCATGATTCAATTCATGATTTATGATTCATGATTTCATTCATGATTTGATTCATGATTCAATTCATGATTTGATTAATGATTTATGATTCATGATTCAATTCATAATTCAATTCATGATTCATGATTCAAATCATGATTCATGATTCATAATTCATGATTCATGATTCATGATTCATGATTCAATTCATGATTCATGTTTTAATTTATGATTCAATTCATGATTCATGATTTAATTTATGATTCATGATTCATGATTCCTGATTCAATTCATGATTCATGACTCGTGATTCATGATTCAATTTATGATTCATGATTCATGATTCATGATTCATAATTCATGATACAATTTATGATTCATTATTCATGATTCAATTCATGATTCTTGATTCAATTCATGAATCATGATTCATAATTCATTATTCGATTCATGATTCATTATTTATGATTCAATTAATGATTCATAATTCATGATTCATGATTCAATTCATGATTCAAAATTTATGATTCATGATTCAATTCATGATTCATAATTTATGATTCATGATTCGATTCATGATTCATAATTTATGATTCATAATTCGATTCATGATTCATGATTCATGATTCGATTCATGATTTATGATTCAATTCATGGTTCATGATTCATGATTCAATTCATGATTCATGATTCTATTCATGATTCATGATTCAATTCATAATTCATGATTCATGATTTATGTTTGAATTCATGATTCATGATTCAATTCATGATTCAATTCATGATTCATAATTCATGATTTATGATTTAATTCATGATTAATGATTCAATTCATGATTCATGACTCAATTCATGATTCGATTCATGATTCAATTCATGATTCATGTTTCAATTCATGATTCAATTCATGATTCATGATTCGATTCATGATTCATGATTCAATTCATGATTCAATTCATGATTCATGAATCATAATTCAATTCATGATTCGATTCATGATTCAATTCATGATTCATGATTCAATTCATGATTCAATTCATGATTCATGATTCGATTCATGATTCATGATTCAATTCATGATTCAATTCATGATTCATGATTCATGTCTTAATTCATGATTCATGATTTGATTCATGATTCATGTCTTAATTCATGATTCATGATTTGATTCATGATTCATGATTCAATTCATGATTCATGATTCATGATTTATGATTCAATTCATGATTCATGATTTATGATTCAATTCATGATTCATGATTCATGATTCATAATTCAATTCATAATTCATGATTCATGATTCATAATTCATGATTCAATTCATGATTCATGATTCAATTCATTATTCTTTAAGATTCAACTCATGATTCGATTCATAATTCAATTCATGATTCATGCTTCAATTCATGATTCATGATTCAAGTCATGATTCATAATTCATGATTCATGATTCGATTCATGATTCATGATTAATGATTCGATTCATGATTCATGATTTATGATGCAAATTATGATTCATAATTCATGACTCATGATTCAATTCATGATTCATAATTCATGATTCATGATTGAATTAATGATTCATGATTCATTTCATGATACATGTTTCATGATTCATGATTCATGATTTATGATTCAATTCATGATTCATGATTCATGATTCATGATTCAATTCATGATTCATGATTCATGATTCATGATTCAATTCATGATTCATGATTTATGATTTAATTCATGATTCATGATTGATGTCTCAATTCATGATTCATGATTCGATTCATGATTCATGATTGATGTCTCAATTCATGATTCATGATTCGATTCATGATTCATGATTCATGATTCATGATTCATGATTTATGATTCAATTCATGATTCATGATTCAATTCATGATTCAATTCATGATTCATGATTCAATTTATGATTCATGATTCATGATTCATAATTCAATTCATGATTCATAATTCATGATTAAATTCATGATTCATGATTAAATTCATGATTCTTCAAGATTCAATTCATGATTCGATTCATGATTCTTCAAGATTCAATTCATGATTCGATTCATGATTCAATTCATAATTCATGATTCATGATCTGATTCATGATTCATTATTTAATTCATGATTCATGATTCCTGATTCGATTCATGATTCATGATTCATGCTTCAATTCATGATTCATGATTCAATTCATGATTCATAATTCATGATTCATAATTCATGATTCATAATTCGTTTCATGATTCATGATTCATTTCATGATTCATGAGTCATGATTCATGATTCATGATTCATGATTCATGATTTATGATGCAATTCATGATTCATAATTCATGATTCATGATTCAATTTATGATTCATGATTCGATTCATGATTCATGATTCAATTCATGATTTAATTCAAGATTCATGATTCATGATTCAATTCATGATTCGATTCATGATTCAATTCATGATTCATGATTCAATTCATGATTCAATTCATGATTAATGATTCGATTTATGATTCATGATTCAATTTATGATTCATGATTCATGATTCATAATTTAATTCATAATTCATGATTCATGATTCATAATTCATGATTCAATTCATGATTCATGATTCAATTCATTATTCTTCAAGATTCAACTCATGATTCGATTCATGATTCAATTCATGATTCATGATTCAATTCATGATTCAATTCATGATTAATGATTCGATTTATGATTCATGATTCAATTTATGATTCATGATTCATGATTCATAATTTAATTCATAATTCATGATTCATAATTCATGATTCATGATTCGATTCATGATTCATGATTCGATTCATGACTCATGATTTATTATGCAAATTATGATTCATAATGCATGACTCATGATTCAATTCATGATTCATAATTCATGATTCATGATTCAATTCATGATTCATTTCATGATACATGTTTCATGATTCATGATTCATGATTTATAATTCAATTCATGATTCATGTTTCATGATTCAATTCATGATTCTTGATTCATGATTCATGATTCATGATTTAATTCATGATTCATGATTGATGTCTCAATTCATGATTCATGATTCGATTCATGATTCATGATTCATGATTCATGATTTATGATTCAATTCATGATTCATAATTCAATTCATGATTGATGATTTAATTCATGATTCAATTCATGATTCATGATTCAATTTATGATTCATGATTCATGATTCATAATTCAATTCATGATTCATGATTCATAATTCATGATTCAATTCATGATTCATGATTAAATTCATGATTCTTCAAGATTCAATTCATGATTCGATTCATGATTCTTCAAGATTCAATTCATGATTCGATTCATGATTCAATTCATGATTCATGATTCATGATTTGATTCATGATTCATTATTTAATTCATGATTCATGATTCCTGAATCGATTCATGATTCATGCTTCAATTCATGATTCATGATTCAATTCATGATTCATGAGTCATGATTCATGATTCATGATTCATGATTCATGATTCATGATTTATGATGCTATTCATGATTCATAATTCATGATTCATGATTCAATTCATGATTCATAATTCATGATTAATGATTCAATTCATGATTCATGGCTCAATTCATGATTCGATTCATGATTCAATTCATGATTCAATTCATGATTCATGATTCAATTCATGATTCAATTCATGATTAATGATTCGATTTATGATTCATGATTCAATTTATGATTCATGATTCATGATTCATAATTTAATTCATAATTCATGATTCATGATTCATAATTCATGATTCAATTCATGATTCATGATTCAATTCATTATTCTTCAAGATTCAACTCATGATTCGATTCATGATTCAAGTCATGATTCATAATTCATGATTCATGATTCGATTCATGATTCATGATTCATGATTCGATTCATGACTCATGATTTATTATGCAAATTATGATTCATAATGCATGACTCATGATTCAATTCATGATTCATAATTCATGATTCATGATTCAATTCATGATTCATTTCATGATACATGTTTCATGATTCATGATTCATGATTTATAATTCAATTCATGATTCATGTTTCATGATTCAATTCATGATTCTTGATTCATGATTCATGATTCATGATTTAATTCATGATTCATGATTGATGTCTCAATTCATGATTCATGATTCGATTCATGATTCATGATTCATGATTTATGATTCAATTCATGATTCATAATTCAATTCATGATTGATGATTTAATTCATGATTCAATTCATGATTCATGATTCAATTTATGATTCATGATTCATGATTCATAATTCAATTCATGATTCATGATTCATAATTCATGATTCAATTCATGATTCATGATTAAATTCATGATTCTTCAAGATTCAATTCATGATTCGATTCATGATTCTTCAAGATTCAATTCATGATTCGATTCATGATTCAATTCATGATTCATGATTCATGATTTGATTCATGATTCATTATTTAATTCATGATTCATGATTCCTGAATCGATTCATGATTCATGATTCATGCTTCAATTCATGATTCAATTCATGATTCATGAGTCATGAATCATGATTCATGATTCATGATTCATGATTCATGATTCATGATTTATGATGCTATTCATGATTCATAATTCATGATTCATGATTCAATTCATGATTCATAATTCATGATTAATGATTCAATTCATGATTCATGGCTCAATTCATGATTCGATTCATGATTCATGATTCAATTCATGATTCAATTTATGATTCATGATTCGATTCATGATTCATGATTCAATTCATGATTCAATTCATGATTCATGATTCATGATTCAATTCATGATTCAATTCATGACTCAATTCATGATTCATGATTCAATGCATGATTCAATTCATGATTCATGATTCGATTCATGATTCAATTTATGATTCATGATTCATGATTCATGATTCATAATTTAATTCATAATTCATGATTCATGATTCGTAATTCATGATTCAATTCATGATTCATGATTCAATTCATTATTCTTCAAGATTCAACTCATGATTCGATTCATGATTTAATTCATGATTCATGATTCATGATTCGATTCATGATTCATGATTCATGCTTCAATTCATGATTCATTATTCAAGTCATGATTCATAATTCATGATTCATAATTCATGATTCATGATTCGATTCATGATTCATGATTCATGATTCATGATTCGATTCATGATTCATGATTTATGATGCAATTCATGATTCATAATTCATGATTCATGATTCAATTCATGATTCATGATTCATTTCATGATACATGTTTCATGATTCATGATTTATGATTCAATTAATGATTCATGATTCATGATTCAATTCATGATTCTTGATTCATGATTCGATTCATGATTCATGATTCAATTCATGATTCATGATTAATGATTTAATTCATGATTCATGATTCATGTCTCAATTCATGATTCATGATTCGATTCATGATTCATGATTCATGATTCAATTCATGATTCATGATTTATGATTCAATTCATGATTCATGATTCATGATTCAATTCATTATTCAATTCATGAGTCATGATTCATGATTCAATTTATGATTCATGATTCATGATTCATAATTCAATTCATGATTCATGATTAATAATTCATGATTCATAATTCATGATTCAATTCATGATTCATGATTCAAGTCATGATTCATAATTCATGATTCATAATTCATGATTCATGATTCGATTCATGATTCATGATTCATGATTCGATTCATGATTCATGATTTATGATGCAATTCATGATTCATAATTCATGATTCATGATTCAATTCATGATTCATGATTCAATTCATGAATCATGATTCATTTCATGATACATGTTTCATGATTCATGATTCATGATTTATGATTCAATTAATGATTCATGATTCATGATTTATGATTCACTTCATAATTCTTGATTCATGATTTAATTCATGATTCATGATTCAATTCATGATTCTTGATTCATGATTTAATTCATGATTCATGATTCATGTCTCAATTCATGATTCATGATTCGATTCATGATTCATGATTCATGATTCAATTCATGATTCATGATTTATGATTCAATTCATGATTCATGATTCAATTCATGATACAATTTATGATTCATGATTCATGATTCAATTTATGATTCATGATTCATGATTCATAATTTAATTCATGATTTATGATTCATGATTCATGATTCATGAATTGAATCATGAATCATGAATTATGAATCATGAATTGAATCATGAATCATGAATTATGAATCATGAATTGCATCATAAATCATGAATCATGAATCGAATCATGAAATGAATCATGAATCATGAATCAAATCAGGAATCATGAATCATGAATTAAATCATGAATCATGAATCGAATCATGAATCATGAATTAAATCATGAATCATAATTCATGATTCAATTTATGATTCATGATTCATGATTCATAATTCAATTCATGATTTATGATTCATGATTCATGATTTATGATTCATAATTCATGATTCAATTCATGATTCATGATTAAATTCATGATTCTTCAAGATTCAATTCATGATTCGATTCATGATTCTTCAACATTCAATTCATGATTCCACTCATGTTTCAATTCATGATTCATGATTCATGATTCGATTCATGATTCATGATTTAATTCATTATTCATGATTCCTGATTTGATTCATGATTCATTTCATGATTCGATTCATGATTCATGATTTATGATGCAATATATGATTCATAATTCATGATTCATGATTCAATTCATGATTCATAATTCATGATTCATGATTCAATTCATGATTCATGATTCATTTCATGATACATGATTCATGATTCATAATTCATGATTCATGATTCATGATTCAATTCATGATTCATAATTCATGATTCATGATTCAATTCATGATTCATGATTTATGATGCAATTCATGATTCATAATTCATGATTCATGATTCAATTCATGATTCATAATTCATGATTCATGATTCAATTCATGATTCATGATTCATTTCATGATACATGATTCCTGATTCGATTCATGATTCATGATTCATTTCATGATTCGATTCATGATTGATGATTTATGATTCAATTCATGATTCATGATTCATGATTCATGCTTCAATTCATGATTCATGATTGAAGTCATGATTCATAATTCATGATTCATAATTCATGATTCATGATTCGATTCATGATTTATGATTCATGATTCAATTCATTATTCATGATTTATGATGCAATTCATGATTCATAATTCATGACTCATGATTCAATTCATGATTCATAATTCATGATTCATGATTCAATTCATGATTCATGATTCAATTCATGATTCATAATTCATGATTCATGATTCAATTCATGATTCATGATTCATTTCATGATACATGTTTCATGATTCATGATTCAATTCATGATTCATGATTTGATTCATGATTCATGATTCAATTCATGATTCTTGATTCATGATTCGATTCATGATTCAATTCATGATTCATGATTTGATTCATGATTCATGATTCATGTCTCAATTCATGATTCATGATTCAATTTATGATTCATGATTCATGATTCAATTCAAGATTCATGATTCAAGATTTATGATTCAATTCATGATTCATGATTAAATTCATGATTCAATTCATGAT
>NW_027446874.1:0-42583 GCF_038048845.1 Mixophyes fleayi | reverse complement strand
TCAGGAGTGTAAAAAAGCGTTGTTTTTGGACGGCAATGAAGAAATGACTATGTTTTGCTATTTCTCCTGCTCAGAAAGACTTAGAAAGTTGATAATTGTAGGCAATGTTAGAAATGTCATGAGAAACAAGAAGTATGTAAAAGAATTGATGTAAGTCATTGTTTCCAAGAGAAAGGGAGACCGGAGTGTAAAAAAGCGTTGTTTTTGGACGCCAATGAAGAAATGACTGTTTTGCGATTTCTCTTGCTCAGAAAGACTTAGAAAGTTGATAATTGTGGGCAATGTTAGAAATGTCATGAGATACAAGAATTATGTAAAAGAATTGATGTAAGTCATTGTTTCCAAGAGAAAGGGAGACAGGAGTGTAAAAAAGCGTTGTTTTTGGACGGCAATGAAGAAATGACTATGTTTTGCGATTTCTCCTGCTCAGAAAGACTTAGAAAGTTGATAATTGTGGGCAATGTTAGAAATGTCATGAGAAACAAGAATTATGTAAAAGAATTGATGTAAGTCATTGTTTCCAAGAGAAAGGGAGACAGGAGTGTAAAAAAGCGTTGTTTTTGGACGGCAATGAAGAAATGACTATGTTTTGTGATTTCTCCTGCTCAGAAAGACTTAGAAAGTTGATAATTGTGGGCAATGTTAGAAATGTCACGAGAAACAAGAATTATGTAAAAAAATTGATGTAAGTCATTGTTTCCAAGAGAAAGGGAGACCGGAGTGTAAAAAGCGTTGTTTTTGGAAGGCAATGAAGAAATGACTATGTTTTGCGATTTCTCCTGCTCAGAAAGACTTAGAAAGTTGATAATTGTAGGCAATGTTAGAAATGTCATGAGAAACAAGAATTATGTAAAAGAATTGATGTAAGTAATTGTTTCCAAGAGAAAGGGAGACCGGAGTGTAAAAAAGCGTTGTTTTTGGACGGCAATGAAAAAATGACTATGTTTTGCGATTTCTCCTGCTCAGAAAGACTTAGAAAGTTGATAATTGTGGGAAATGTTAGAAATGTCATGAGAAACAAGAATTATGTAAAAGAATTGATGTAAGTCATTGTTTCCAAGAGAAAGGGAGACAGGAGTGTAAAAAAGCGTTGTTTTTGGACGGCAATGAAGAAATGACTATGTTTTGCGATTTCTCCTGCTCAAAAAGACTTAGAAAGTTGATAATTGTGGGCAATGTAAGAAATGTCATGAGAAACAAGAATTATGTAAAAGAATTGATGTAAGTCATTGTTTCCAAGAGAAAGGGAGACAGGAGTGTAAAAAAGCGTTGTTTTTGGACGGCAATGAAGAAATTACTATGTTTTGCGATTTCTCCTGCTCAGAAAGACTTAGAAAGTTGATAATTGTGGGCAATGTTAGAAATGTCATGAGAAACAAGAATTATGTAAAAAAATTGATGTAAGTCATTGTGTCACTCACCGGACCGTGAGTGCCTCTTCCCGGACATTTAGGAACCGTGGCCGTCCACCATCCTGAGGGTCTGCGCATGCGCAGCCCTTTTCTATACTTCCGTGTATACCCCTTTAACTCAATTGGCAGATCAGGCAACACTCCCTATATTAAGCACCTGTGGTCAACACCACGTTGCCTGATCTTGGAGTCTCATTCCTCATGAGTCTCTGAAGGTGTTCCTGTATTACTCGTGTATTCAGCGCTGCTGATTCCTGTGGTTTCCAAACCACTTCTACTACTGTGGTTCCATACCACTTCTACCATCAACTGTATCATCTTGACTGTTTGCTGATTCCTATCCGCTGCCTCCGTGCACTACAGTCTTCTAAACCACTTCTACGTTATTTTACATCTATGTGACTGTTTGCTCATTGCTATCCGCTGCCTCCGTGCACTCCAGCTTTTACTTCACTCACCTGCTTCTCATCAAGTCTGTTTGCTGATTCCTATCCGCTGCCTCCGTGCACTACAGTCTCCTGCTGGCAACTCGCCTGTGTTCAACATCGTGACTGCCAGCTGATTACTATCCGCTGCCTCCGTGCACTACAGTCTCCTGCTTGCAGCTCGCCTGTGTTCATCATCGTGACTGCCAGCTGAATACTATCCGCTGCCTCCGTGCACTACAGTCTCCTGCTTTCAACTCGCCTGTGTTCAACATCGTGACTGCCAGCTGATTACTATCCGCTGCCTCCGTGCACTACAGTCTCATCTCATCTTTGCTGTGACTTCCTCGAGCCTGCCGCTTTCATTACCATCTGCTACACTTCGTGATCAACAGCTCCTGCCCTGCGCTGCACTCCTGTTTCCCATCGCTGTTGGTTCCTGTGGTTGCTACTGGTTACCTCCGTGTGCCGCTGAGTCCTGCTGCTGTGGTCAGCGCTATCCTCCATCTCCTGCTGATCCACTCTCCACGCCTTCACGTGTTCCACTGGTCTCTACCCTCCTGTCAGCATTTGATTTGTATCTCATCTACTACCCTCTGCTGGATCATCTCCAGGGGTCTCCTATGAGTCCAGTTCCACGTGTTGCTGACTCCTGTGAATTCGTGTCCCTGTTGGTCTACTCACCTGTGCGCTGCACCTGCTAGACCGCTGCCTCACCTATCCAGGGACTTCCTATCCAGGCGGCCTCCCGCCGTTCAGGTACCGCTGCTATCCCATCTGACTGCTACTGCTGAACCACGGTATGCATACTTCTCATTGACTGTGCTGTGTATTGCATATCTTGCTGGACTGTGTTTGGTTCTCTCTGGAGTCTGCTATCCGCTGAGTCTATTGCCATCATTGACTGTGTTATAATTGTGCTGGACTACTTCAAGAGACTTTCTAGATTGCAGACCTGCTTAGTCATTTATATCTATATGTATATCTATATTGTGCATATTACTGTGGATCGTGTATAAGGTGCCTGTGTATATCCTGTGTTGCAGTCTTCCCCTGTGCACCTCCTCACATATATATTCAGTGGTACAACTTGCTGATGTCAGACCACTGATCCCTGTTTCCGGTATCACCTGTTCCATCATCCTCTCACATAGCAGTGGTACAACTTGCTGCCGCAGACCACTGACTACCCGGATACCTCCACTTGGATTCCATTCCTTCACTCAGACAGCGGTACAACTTGCTACCCGCAGACCGCTGACTCTCATCACCTCCTTGTTTCTGTTGGACATTCCTCCTCCCTATAGCAGTGGTACAACTTGCTATCGCAGACCACTGACTATCTTCACGTGTCCTTGTCCATACAGTTCCTTGTGTATTATTACCTCATTATTACCAGTGTTGCTAGTCATAGACTTTCCTGAGCATCTCATCGGCCATCATTTCATGTTCCGTGATCACCTAGCTACCAGAGTATTCGATTACCATCTACATTGCTCTGGTAAGCCTACCATCTGGTGATCCCTGGGTAAAAACTCCTAGTGCCCGTGACACATTGTTTCCAAGAGAAAGGGAGACCGGAGTGTAAAAAGCGTTGTTTTTGGACGGCAATGAAGAAATGACTATGTTTTGCGATTTCTCCTGCTCAGAAAGACTTAGAAAGTTGATAATTGTAGGCAATGTTAGAAATGTCATGAGAAACAAGAATTATGTAAAAGAATTGATGTAAGTAATTGTTTCCAAGAGAAAGGGAGACCGGAGTTTAAAAAAGCGTTGTTTTTGGACGGCAATGAAGAAATGACTATGTTTTGCGATTTCTCCTGCTCAGAAAGACTTAGAAAGTTGATAATTGTAGGCAATGTTAGAAATGTCATGAGAAACAAGAATTATGTAAAAGAATTGATGTAAGTAATTGTTTCCAAGAGAAAGGGAGACCGGAGTGTAAAAAAGCGTTGTTTTTGGACGGCAATGAAGAAATGACTATGTTTTGCGATTTCTCCTGCTCAGAAAGACTTAGAAAGTTGATAATTGTGGGAAATGTTAGAAATGTCATGAGAAACAAGAATTATGTAAAAGAATTGATGTAAGTCATTGTTTCCAAGAGAAAGGGAGACAGGAGTGTAAAAAAGCGTTGTTTTTGGACGGCAATGAAGAAATGACTATGTTTTGCGATTTCTCCTGCTCAAAAAGACTTAGAAAGTTGATAATTGTGGGCAATGTAAGAAATGTCATGAGAAACAAGAATTATGTAAAAGAATTGATGTAAGTCATTGTTTCCAAGAGAAAGGGAGACAGGAGTGTAAAAAAGCGTTGTTTTTGGACGGCAATGAAGAAATTACTATGTTTTGCGATTTCTCCTGCTCAGAAAGACTTAGAAAGTTGATAATTGTGGGCAATGTTAGAAATGTCATGAGAAACAAGAATTATGTAAAAAAATTGATGTAAGTCATTGTTTCCAAGAGAAAGGGAGACCGGAGTGTAAAAAGCGTTGTTTTTGGACGGCAATGAAGAAATGACTATGTTTTGCGATTTCTCCTGCTCAGAAAGACTTAGAAAGTTGATAATTGTAGGCAATGTTAGAAATGTCATGAGAAACAAGAATTATGTAAAAGAATTGATGTAAGTAATTGTTTCCAAGAGAAAGGGAGACCGGAGTTTAAAAAAGCGTTGTTTTTGGACGGCAATGAAGAAATGACTATGTTTTGCGATTTCTCCTGCTCAGAAAGACTTAGAAAGTTGATAATTGTGGGAAATGTTAGAAATGTCATGAGAACAAGAATTATGTAAAAGAATTGATGTAAGTCATTGTTTCCAAGAGAAAGGGAGACAGGAGTGTAAAAAAGCGTTGTTTTTGGACGGCAATGAAGAAATGACTATGTTTTGCGATTTCTCCTGCTCAAAAAGACTTAGAAAGTTGATAATTGTGGGCAATGTAAGAAATGTCATGAGAAGCAAGAATTATGTAAAAGAATTGATGTAAGTCATTGTTTCCAAGAGAAAGGGAGACAGGAGTGTAAAAAAGCGTTGTTTTTGGACGGCAATGAAGAAATGACTATGTTTTGCGATTTCTCCTGCTCAGAAAGACTTAGAAAGTTGATAATTGTGGGCAATGTAAGAAATGTCATGAGAAACAAGAATTATGTAAAAGAATTGATGTAAGTCATTGTTTCCAAGAGAAAGGGAGACAGGAGTGTAAAAAAGCGTTGTATTTGGACGCCAATGAAGAAATGACTGTTTTGCGATTTCTCCTGCTCAGAAAGACTTAGAAAGTTGATAATTGTGGGCAATGTTAGAAATGTCATGAGAAACAAGAATTATGTAAAAGAATTGATGTAAGTCATTGTTTCCAAGAGAAAGGGAGACCGGAGTGTAAAAAAGCGTTGTTTTTGGACGCCAATGAAGAAATGACTGTTTTGCGATTTCTCCTGCTCAGAAAGACTTAGAAAGTTGATAATTGTGGGCAATGTTAGAAATGTCATGAGAAACAAGAATTATGTAAAAGAATTGATGCAAGTCATTGTTTCCAAGAGAAAGGGAGACAGGAGTGTAAAAAAGCGTTGTTTTTGGACGGCAATGAAGAAATGACTATGTTTGCGATTTCTCCTGCTCAGAAAGACTTAGAAAGTTGATAATTGTGGGCAATGTAAGAAATGTCATGAGAAACAAGAATTATGTAAAAGAATTGATGTAAGTCATTGTTTCCAAGAGAAAGGGAGACCGGAGTGTAAAAAAGCGTTGTTTTTGGACGGCAATGAAGAAATGACTGTTTTGCGATTTCTCTTGCTCAGAAAGACTTAGAAAGTTGATAATTGTGGGCAATGTTAGAAATGTCATGAGAAACAAGAATTATGTAAAAGAATTGATGTAAGTCATTGTTTCCAAGAGAAAGGGAGATCGGAGTGTAAAAAAGCGTTGTTTTTGGACGGCAATGAAGAAATGACTATGTTTTGCGATTTCTCCTGCTCAAAAGACTTAGAAAGTTGATAATTGTGGGCAATGTAAGAAATGTCATGAGAAACAAGAATTATGTAAAAGAATTGATGTAAGTCATTGTTTCCAAGAGAAAGGGAGACAGGAGTGTAAAAAAGCGTGTTTTTTGGACGGCAATGAAGAAATGACTATGTTTTGCGATTTCTCCTGCTCAGAAAGACTTAGAAAGTTGATAATTGTAGGCAATGTTAGAAATGTCATGAGAAACAAGAATTATGTAAAAGAATTGATGTAAGTCATTGTTTCCAAGAGAAAGGGAGACCGGAGTGTAAAAAAGCGTTGTTTTTGGACGCCAATGAAGAAATGACTGTTTTGCGATTTCTCTTGCTCAGAAAGACTTAGAAAGTTGATAATTGTGGGCAATGTTAGAAATGTCATGAGAAACAAGAATTATGTAAAAGAATTGATGTAAGTCATTGTTTCCAAGAGAAAGGGAGACAGGAGTGTAAAAAAGCGTTGTTTTTGGACGGCAATGAAGAAATGACTATGTTTTGCGATTTCTCCTGCTCAGAAAGACTTAGAAAGTTGATAATTGTGGGCAATGTTAGAAATGTCATGAGAAACAAGAATTATGTAAAAGAATTGATGTAAGTCATTGTTTCCAAGAGAAAGGGAGACAGGAGTGTAAAAAAGCGTTGTTTTTGGACGGCAATGAAGAAATGACTATGTTTTGTGATTTCTCCTGCTCAGAAAGACTTAGAAAGTTGATAATTGTGGGCAATGTTAGAAATGTCATGAGAAACAAGAATTATGTAAAAGAATTGATGTAAGTCATTGTTTCCAAGAGAAAGGGAGACCGGCGTGTAAAAAAGCGTTGTTTTTGGACGGCAATGAAGAAATGACTATGTTTTGCGATTTCTCCTGCTCAGAAAGACTTAGAAAGTTGATAATTGTGGGCAATGTAAGAAATGTCATGAGAAACAAGAATTATGTAAAAGAATTGATGTAAGTCATTGTTTCCAAGAGAAAGGGAGACCGGAGTGTAAAAAAGCGTTGTTTTTGGACGGCATTGAAGAAATGACTGTTTTGCTATTTCTCTTGCTCAGAAAGACTTAGAAAGTTGATAATTGTGGGCAATGTAAGAAATTTCATGAGAAACAAGAATTATGTAAAAGAATTGATGTAAGTCATTGTTTCCAAGAGAAAGGGAGACAGGAGTGTAAAAAAGCGTTGTTTTTGGACGGCAATGAAGAAATGACTATGTTTTGCGATTTCTCCTGCTCAGAAAGACTTAGAAAGTTGATAATTGTGGGCAATGTTAGAAATGTCATGAGAAACAAGAATTATGTAAAAGAATTGATGTAAGTCATTGTTTCCAAGAGAAAGGGAGACCGGAGTGTAAAAAAGCGTTGTTTTTGGACGGCAATGAAGAAATGACTATGTTTTGCGATTTCTCCTGCTCAAAAGACTTAGAAAGTTGATAATTGTGGGCAATGTAAGAAATGTCATGAGAAACAAGAATTATGTAAAAGAATTGATGTAAGTCATTGTTTCCAAGAGAAAGGGAGACCGGAGTGTAAAAAAGCGTTGTTTTTGGACGGCAATGAAGAAATGACTGTTTTGCGATTTCTCTTGCTCAGAAAGACTTAGAAAATGATAATTGTGGGCAATGTTAGAAATGTCATGAGAAACAAGAATTATGTAAAAGAATTGATGTAAGTCATTGTTTCCAAGAGAAAGGGAGACAGGAGTGTAAAAAAAGCGTTGTTTTTGGACGGCAATGAAGAAATGACTATGTTTTGCGATTTCTCCTGCTCAGAAAGACTTAGAAAGTTGATAATTGTGGGCAATGTTAGAAATGTCATGAGAAACAAAAATTATGTAAAAGAATTGATGTAAGTCATTGTTTCCAAGAGAAAGGGAGACCGGAGTGTAAAAAAGCGTTGTTTTTGGACGGCAATGAAGAAATGACTGTTTTGCGATTTCTCTTGCTCAGAAAGACTTAGAAAGTTGATAATTGTGGGCAATGTAAGAAATGTCATGAGAAACAAGAATTATGTAAAAGAATTGATGTAAGTCATTGTTTCCAAGAGAAAGGGAGACCGGAGTGTAAAAAAGCGTTGTTTTTGGACGGCAATGAAGAAATGACTGTTTTGCGATTTCTCTTGCTCAGAAAGACTTAGAAAAATGATAATTGTGGGCAATGTTAGAAATGTCATGAGAAACAAGAATTATGTAAAAGAATTGATGTAAGTCATTGTTTCCAAGAGAAAGGGAGACAGGAGTGTAAAAAAGCGTTGTTTTTGGACGGCAATGAAGAAATTACTATGTTTTGCGATTTCTCCTGCTCAGAAAGACTTAGAAAGTTGATAATTGTGGGCAATGTTAGAAATGTCATGAGAAACAAGAATTATGTAAAAAAATTGATGTAAGTCATTGTTTCCAAGAGAAAGGGAGACCGGAGTGTAAAAAAGCGTTGTTTTTGGACGGCAATGAAGAAATGACTATGTTTTGCGATTTCTCCTGCTCAGAAAGACTTAGAAAGTTGATAATTGTAGGCAATGTTAGAAATGTCATGAGAAACAAGAATTATGTAAAAGAATTGATATAAGTAATTGTTTCCAAGAGAAAGGGAGACCGGAGTGTAAAAAAGCGTTGTTTTTGGACGGCAATGAAGAAATGACTATGTTTTGCGATTTCTCCTGCTCAGAAAGACTTAGAAAGTTGATAATTGTGGGAAATGTTAGAAATGTCATGAGAAACAAGAATTATGTAAAAGAATTGATGTAAGTCATTGTTTCCAAGAGAAAGGGAGACAGGAGTGTAAAAAAGCGTTGTTTTTGGACGGCAATGAAGAAATGACTATGTTTTGCGATTTCTCCTGCTCAAAAGACTTAGAAAGTTGATAATTGTGGGCAATGTAAGAAATGTCATGAGAAACAAGAATTATGTAAAAGAATTGATGTAAGTCATTGTTTCCAAGAGAAAGGGAGACAGGAGTGTAAAAAAGCGTTGTTTTTGGACGGCAATGTAGAAATGACTATGTTTTGCGATTTCTCCTGCTCAGAAAGACTTAGAAAGTTGATAATTGTGGGCAATGTAAGAAATGTCATGAGAAACAAGAATTATGTAAAAGAATTGATGTAAGTCATTGTTTCCAAGAGAAAGGGAGACAGGAGTGTAAAAAAGCGTTGTTTTTGGACGCCAATGAAGAAATGACTGTTTTGCGATTTCTCCTGCTCAGAAAGACTTAGAAAGTTGATAATTGTGGGCAATGTTAGAAATGTCATGAGAAACAAGAATTATGTAAAAGAATTGATGTAAGTCATTGTTTCCAAGAGAAAGGGAGACCGGAGTGTAAAAAAGCGTTGTTTTTGGACGCCAATGAAGAAATGACTGTTTTGCGATTTCTCCTGCTCAGAAAGACTTAGAAAGTTGATAATTGTGGGCAATGTTAGAAATGTCATGAGAAACAAGAATTATGTAAAAGAATTGATGCAAGTCATTGTTTCCAAGAGAAAGGGAGACAGGAGTGTAAAAAAGCGTTGTTTTTGGACGGCAATGAAGAAATGACTATGTTTTGCGATTTCTCCTGCTCAGAAAGACTTAGAAAGTTGATAATTGTGGGCAATGTAAGAAATGTCATGAGAAACAAGAATTATGTAAAAGAATTGATGTAAGTCATTGTTTCCAAGAGAAAGGGAGACCGGAGTGTAAAAAAGCGTTGTTTTTGGACGGCAATGAAGAAATGACTGTTTTGCGATTTCTCTTGCTCAGAAAGACTTAGAAAGTTGATAATTGTGGGCAATGTTAGAAATGTCATGAGAAACAAGAATTATGTAAAAGAATTGATGTAAGTCATTGTTTCCAAGAGAAAGGGAGATCGGAGTGTAAAAAAGCGTTGTTTTTGGACGGCAATGAAGAAATGACTATGTTTTGCGATTTCTCCTGCTCAAAAAGACTTAGAAAGTTGATAATTGTGGGCAATGTAAGAAATGTCATGAGAAACAAGAATTATGTAAAAGAATTGATGTAAGTCATTGTTTCCAAGAGAAAGGGAGACAGGAGTGTAAAAAAGCGTGTTTTTTGGACGGCAATGAAGAAATGACTATGTTTTGCGATTTCTCCTGCTCAGAAAGACTTAGAAAGTTGATAATTGTGGGAAATGTTAGAAATGTCATGAGAAACAAGAATTATGTAAAAGAATTGATGTAAGTCATTGTTTCCAAGAGAAAGGGAGACAGGAGTGTAAAAAAGCGTTGTTTTTGGACGGCAATGAAGAAATGACTATGTTTTGCGATTTCTCCTGCTCAAAAAGACTTAGAAAGTTGATAATTGTGGGCAATGTGAAACAAGAATTATGTAAAAGAATTGATGTAAGTCATTGTTTCCAAGAGAAAGGGAGACAGGAGTGTAAAAAAGCGTTGTTGTTGGACGGCAATGAAGAAATGACTATGTTTTGCGATTTCTCCTGCTCAGAAAGACTTAGAAAGTTGATAATTGTGGGCAATGTAAGAAATGTCATGAGAAACAAGAATTATGTAAAAGAATTGATGTAAGTCATTGTTTCCAAGAGAAAGGGAGACAGGAGTGTAAAAAAGCGTTGTTTTTGGACGCCAATGAAGAAATGACTGTTTTGCGATTTCTCCTGCTCAGAAAGACTTAGAAAGTTGATAATTGTGGGCAATGTTAGAGATGTCATGAGAAACAAGAATTATGTAAAAGAATTGATGTAAGTCATTGTTTCCAAGAGAAAGGGAGACCGGAGTGTAAAAAAGCGTTGTTTTTGGACGCCAATGAAGAAATGACTGTTTTGCGATTTCTCCTGCTCAGAAAGACTTAGAAAGTTGATAATTGTGGGCAATGTTAGAAATGTCATGAGAAACAAGAATTATGTAAAAGAATTGATGCAAGTCATTATTTCCAAGAGAAAGGGAGACAGGAGTGTAAAAAAGCGTTGTTTTTGGACGGCAATGAAGAAATGACTATGTTTTGCGATTTCTCCTGCTCAGAAAGACTTAGAAAGTTGATAATTGTGGGCAATGTAAGAAATGTCATGAGAAACAAGAATTATGTAAAAGAATTGATGTAAGTCATTGTTTCCAAGAGAAAGGGAGACAGGAGTGTAAAAAAGCGTTGTTTTTGGACGCCAATGAAGAAATGACTGTTTTGCGATTTCTCCTGCTCAGAAAGACTTAGAAAGTTGATAATTGTGGGCAATGTTAAAAATGTCATGAGAAACAAGAATTATGTAAAAGAATTGATGTAAGTCATTGTTTCCAAGAGAAAGGGAGACCGGAGTGTAAAAAAGCGTTGTTTTTGGACGGCAATGAAGAAATGACTGTTTTGCGATTTCTCTTGCTCAGAAAGACTTAGAAAGTTGATAATTGTGGGCAATGTAAGAAATGTCATGAGAAACAAGAATTATGTAAAAGAATTGATGTAAGTCATTGTTTCCAAGAGAAAGGGAGACCGGAGTGTAAAAAAGCGGTTGTTTTTGGACGGCAATGAAGAAATGACTGTTTGCGATTTCTCTTGCTCAGAAAGACTTAGAAAAATGATAATTGTGGGCAATGTTAGAAATGTCATGAGAAACAAGAATTATGTAAAAGAATTGATGTAAGTCATTGTTTCAAGAGAAAGGGAGACAGGAGTGTAAAAAAGCGTTGTTTTTGGACGGCAATGAAGAAATTACTATGTTTGCGATTTCTCCTGCTCAGAAAGACTTAGAAAGTTGATAATTGTGGGCAATGTTAGAAATGTCATGAGAAACAAGAATTATGTAAAAAAATTGATGTAAGTCATTGTTTCCAGAGAGAAAGGGGAGACCGGAGTGTAAAAAAGCGTTGTTTTTGGACGCCAATGAAGAAATGACTGTTTTGCGATTTCTCTTGCTCAGAAAGACTTAGAAAGTTGATAATTGTGGGCAATGTTAGAAATGTCATGAGAAACAAGAATTATGTAAAAGAATTGATGTAAGTCATTGTTTCCAAGAGAAAGGGAGATCGGGAGTGTAAAAAAGCGTTGTTTATTGGACGGCAATGAAGAAATGACTATGTTTTGCGATTTCTCCTGCTCAAAAAGACTTAGAAAGTTGATAATTGTGGGCAATGTAAGAAATGTCCATGAGAAACAATAATTATGTAAAAGAATTGATGTAAGTCATTGTTTCCAAGAGAAAGGGAGACAGGAGTGTAAAAAAGCGTTGTTTTTGGACGGCAATGAAGAAATGACTATGTTTTGCGATTTCTCCTGCTCAGAAAGACTTAGAAAGTTGATAATTGTAGGCAATGTTAGAAATGTCATGAGAAACAAGAATTATGTAAAAGAATTGATGTAAGTCATTGTTTCCAAGAGAAAGGGAGACCGGAGTGTAAAAAAGCGTTGTTTTTGGACGGCAATGAAGAAATGACTATGTTTTGCGATTTCTCCTGCTCAGAAAGACTTAGAAAGTTGATAATTGTGGGAAATGTTAGAAATGTCATGAGAAACAAGAATTATGTAAAAGAATTGATGTAAGTCATTGTTTCCAAGAGAAAGGGAGACAGGAGTGTAAAAAAGCGTTGTTTTTGGACGGCAATGAAGAAATGACTATGTTTTGCGATTTCTCCTGCTAAGAAAGACTTAGAAAGTTGATAATTGTGGGCAATGTAAGAAATGTCATGAGAAACAAGAATTATGTAAAAGAATTGATGTAAGTCATTGTTTCCAAGAGAAAGGGAGACAGGAGTGTAAAAAAGCGTTGTTTTTGGACGCCAATGAAGAAATGACTGTTTTGCGATTTCTCCTGCTCAGAAAGACTTAGAAAGTTGATAATTGTGGGCAATGTAAGAAATGTCATGAGAAACAAGAATTATGTAAAAGAATTGATGTAAGTCATTGGTTCCAAGAGAAAGGGAGACCGGAGTGTAAAAAAGCGTTGTTTTTGGACGGCAATGAAGAAATGACTGTTTTGCGATTTCTCTTGCTCAGAAAGACTTAGAAAGTTGATAATTGTGGGCAATGTTAGAAATGTCATGAGAAACAAGAATTATGTAAAAGAATTGATGTAAGTCATTGTTTCCAAGAGAAAGGGAGATCGGAGTGTAAAAAAGCGTTGTTTTTGGACGGCAATGAAGAAATGACTATGTTTTGCGATTTCTCCTGCTCAAAAAGACTTAGAAAAGTTGATAATTGTGGGCAATGTAAGAAATGTCATGAGAAACAAGAATTATGTAAAAGAATTGATGTAAGTCATTGTTTCCAAGAGAAAGGGAGACAGGAGTGTAAAAAAGCGTTGTTTTTGGACGGCAATGAAGAAATGACTATGTTTTGCGATTTCTCCTGCTCAAAAAGACTTAGAAAGTTGATAATTGTGGGCAATGTAAGAAATGTCATGAGAAACAAGAATTATGTAAAAGAATTGATGTAAGTCATTGTTTCCAAGAGAAAGGGAGACAGGAGTGTAAAAAAGCGTTGTTTTTGGACGAGCCACTGAAGAAATGACTATGTTTTGCGATTTCTCCTGCTCAGAAAGACTTAGAAAGTTGATAATTGTGGGCAATGTTAGAAATGTCATGAGAAACAAGAATTATGTAAAAGAATTGATGTAAGTCATTGTTTCCAAGAGAAAGGGAGACCGGAGTGTAAAAAAGCGTTGTTTTTGGACGGCAATGAAGAAATGACTGTTTTGCGATTTCTCTTGCTCAGAAAGACTTAGAAAGTTGATAATTGTGGCAATGTAAGAAATGTCATGAGAAACAAGAATTATGTAAAAGAATTGATGTAAGTCATTGTTTCCAAGAGAAAGGGAGACCGGAGTGTAAAAAAGCGTTGTTTTTGGACGGCAATGAAGAAATGACTGTTTTGCGATTTCTCTTGCTCAGAAAGACTTAGAAAAATGATAATTGTGGGCAATGTTAGAAATGTCATGAGAAACAAGAATTATGTAAAAGAATTGATGTAAGTCATTGTTTCCAAGAGAAAGGGAGACAGGAGTGTAAAAAAGCGTTTGTTTTTGGACGGCAATGAAGAAATTACTATGTTTTGCGATTTTCTCCTGCTCAGAAAGACTTAGAAAGTTGATAATTGTGGGCAATGTTAGAAATGTCATGAGAAACAAGAATTATATAAAAAAATTGATGTAAGTCATTGTTTCCAAGAGAAAGGGAGACCGGAGTGTAAAAAAGCGTTTGTTTTTGGACGCCAATGAAGAAATGACTGTTTTGCGATTTCTCTTGCTCAGAAAGACTTAGAAAGTTGATAATTGTGGGCAATGTTAGAAATGTCATGAGAAACAAGAATTATGTAAAAGAATTGATGTAAGTCATTGTTTCCAAGAGAAAGGGAGATCGGAGTGTAAAAAAGCGTTGTTTTTGGACGGCAATGAAGAAATGACTATGTTTTGCGATTTCTCCTGCTCAAAAAGACTTAGAAAGTTGATAATTGTGGGCAATGTAAGAAATGTCATGAGAAACAAGAATTATGTAAAAGAATTGATGTAAGTCATTGTTTCCAAGAGAAAGGGAGACAGGAGTGTAAAAAAAGCGTTGTTTTTGGACGGCAATGAAGAAATGACTATGTTTTGCGATTTCTCCTGCTCAGAAACACTTAGAAAGTTGATAATTGTAGGCAATGTTAGAAATGTCATGAGAAACAAGAATTATGTAAAAGAATTGATGTAAGTCATTGTTTCCAAGAGAAAGGGAGACCGGAGTGTAAAAAAGCGTTGTTTTTGGACGGCAATGAAGAAATGACTATGTTTTGCGATTTCTCCTGCTCAGAAAGACTTAGAAAGTTGATAATTGTGGGAAATGTTAGAAATGTCATGAGAAACAAGAATTATGTAAAAGAATTGATGTAAGTCATTGTTTCCAAGAGAAAGGGAGACAGGAGTGTAAAAAAGCGTTGTTTTTGGACGGCAATGAAGAAATGACTATGTTTTGCGATTTCTCCTGCTCAGAAAGACTTAGAAAGTTGATAATTGTGGGCAATGTAAGAAATGTCATGAGAAACAAGAATTATGTAAAAGAATTGATGTAAGTCATTGTTTCCAAGAGAAAGGGAGACAGGAGTGTAAAAAAGCGTTGTTTTTGGACGCCAATGAAGAAATGACTGTTTTGCGATTTCTCCTGCTCAGAAAGACTTAGAAAGTTGATAATTGTGGGCAATGTTAGAAATGTCATGAGAAACAAGAATTATGTAAAAGAATTGATGTAAGTCATTGTTTCCAAGAGAAAGGGAGACCGGAGTGTAAAAAAGCGTTGTTTTTGGACGCCAATGAAGAAATGACTGTTTTGCGATTTCTCCTGCTCAGAAAGACTTAGAAAGTTGATAATTGTGGGCAATGTTAGAAATGTCATGAGAAACAAGAATTATGTAAAAGAATTGATGCAAGTCATTGTTTCCAAGAGAAAGGGAGACAGGAGTGTAAAAAAGCGTTGTTTTTGGACGGCAATGAAGAAATGACTATGTTTTGCGATTTCTCCTGCTCAGAAAGACTTAGAAAGTTGATAATTGTGGGCAATGTAAGAAATGTCATGAGAAACAAGAATTATGTAAAAGAATTGATGTAAGTCATTGTTTCCAAGAGAAAGGGAGACAGGAGTGTAAAAAAGCGTTGTTTTTGGACGCCAATGAAGAAATGACTGTTTTGCGATTTCTCCTGCTCAGAAAGACTTAGAAAGTTGATTATTGTGGGCAATGTAAGAAATGTCATGAGAAACAAGAATTATGTAAAAGAA
The DNA here is from genome assembly GCF_038048845.1 of Mixophyes fleayi. Taxonomy (NCBI): domain Eukaryota; kingdom Metazoa; phylum Chordata; class Amphibia; order Anura; family Limnodynastidae; genus Mixophyes; species Mixophyes fleayi. The sequence goes on along the minus strand of NW_027446874.1, from coordinate 27,094 downwards.
TTGATGTAAGTCATTGTTTCCAAGAGAAAGGGAGACAGGAGTGTAAAAAAGCGTTGTTTTTGGACGGCAATGAAGAAATGACTGTTTTGCGATTTCTCTTGCTCAGAAAGACTTAGAAAGTTGATAATTGTGGGCAATGTTAGAAATGTCATGAGAAACAAGAATTATGTAAAAGAACTGATGTAAGTCATTGTTTCCAAGAGAAAGGGAGACCGGAGTGTAAAAAAGCGTTGTTTTTGGACGGCAATGAAGAAATGACTATGTTTTGCGATTTCTCCTGCTCAGAAAGACTTAGAAAGTTGATAATTGTGGGCAATGTTAGAAATGTCATGAGAAACAAGAATTATGTAAAAAAATTGATGTAAGTCATTGTTTCCAAGAGAAAGGGAGACCGGAGTGTAAAAAAGCGTTGTTTTTGGAAGCCAATGAAGAAATGACTGTTTTGCGATTTCTCTTGCTCAGAAAGACTTAGAAAGTTGATAATTGTGGGCAATGTTAGAAATGTCATGAGAAACAAGAATTATGTAAAAGAATTGATGTAAGTCATTGTTTCCAAGAGAAAGGGAGACAGGAGTGTAAAAAAGCGTTGTTTTTGGACGGCAATGAAGAAATGACTATGTTTTGCGATTTCTCCTGCTCAGAAAGACTTAGAAAGTTGATAATTGTGGGCAATGTTAGAAATGTCATGAGAAACAAGAATTATGTAAAAAAATTGATGTAAGTCATTGTTTCCAAGAGAAAGGGAGACCGGAGTGTAAAAAAGCGTTGTTTTTGGACGCCAATGAAGAAATGACTGTTTTGCGATTTCTCTTGCTCAGAAAGACTTAGAAAGTTGATAATTGTGGGCAATGTTAGAAATGTCATGAGAAACAAGAATTATGTAAAAGAATTGATGTAAGTCATTGTTTCCAAGAGAAAGGGAGACAGGAGTGTAAAAAAGCGTTGTTTTTGGACGGCAATGAAGAAATGACTATGTTTTGCGATTTCTCCTGCTCAGAAAGACTTAGAAAGTTGATAATTATCAACTTTCTAAGTCTTTCTGAGCAGGAGAAATCGCAAAACATAGTCATTTCCCACAATTGTGGGAAATGTTAGAAATGTCATGAGAAACAAGAATTATGTAAAAGAATTGATGTAAGTCATTGTTTCCAAGAGAAAGGGAGACAGGAGTGTAAAAAAAGCGTTGTTTTTGGACGCCAATGAAGAAATGACTATGTTTTGCGATTTCTCCTGCTCAGAAAGACTTAGAAAGTTGATAATTGTGGGAAATGTTAGAAATGTCATGAGAAACAAGAATTATGTAAAAGAATTGATGTAAGTCATTGTTTCCAAGAGAAAGGGAGACAGGAGTGTAAAAAAGCGTTGTTTTTGGGCGCCAATGAAGAAATGACTGTTTTGCGATTTCTCCTGCTCAGAAAGACTTAGAAAGTTGATAATTGTGGGCAATGTTAGAAATGTCATGAGAAACAAGAATTATTTAAAAGAATTGATGTAAGTCATTGTTTCCAAGAGAAAGGGAGAGCGGAGTGTAAAAAAGCGTTGTTTTTGGACGGCAATGAAGAAATGACTGTTTTGCGATTTCTCTTGCTCAGAAAGACTTAGAAAGTTGATAAGTGTGGGCAATGTTAGAAATGTCATGAGAAACAAGAATTATGTAAAAGAACTGATGTAAGTCATTGTTTCCAAGAGAAAGGGAGACCGGAGTGTAAAAAAGCGTTGTTTTTGGACGGCAATGAAGAAATGACTATGTTTTGCGATTTCTCCTGCTCAGAAAGACTTAGAAAGTTGATAATTGTGGGCAATGTTAGAAATGTCATGAGAAACAAGAATTATGTAAAAAAATTGATGTATGTCATTGTTTCCAAGAGAAAGGGAGACAGGAGTGTAAAAAAGCGTTGTTTTTGGACGCCAATGAAGAAATGACTGTTTTGCGATTTCTCTTGCTCAGAAAGACTTAGAAAGTTGATAATTGTGGGCAATGTTAGAAATGTCATGAGAAACAAGAATTATGTAAAAGAATTGATGTAAGTCATTGTTTCCAAGAGAAAGGGAGACAGGAGTGTAAAAAAGCGTTGTTTTTGGACGCCAATGAAGAAATGACTGTTTTGCGATTTCTCCTGCTCAAAAGACTTAGAAAGTTGATAATTGTGGGCAATGTTAGAAATGTCATGAGAAACAAGAATTATGTAAAAGAATTGATGTAAGTCATTGTTTCCAAGAGAAAGGGAGAGCGGAGTGTAAAAAAGCGTTGTTTTTGGACGGCAATGAAGAAATGACTGTTTTGCGATTTCTCTTGCTCAGAAAGACTTAGAAAGTTGATAATTGTGGGCAATGTTAGAAATGTCATGAGAAACAAGAATTATGTAAAAGAACTGATGTAAGTCATTGTTTCCAAGAGAAAGGGGAGACCGGAGTGTAAAAAAGCGTTGTTTTTGGACGGCAATGAAGAAATGACTATGTTTTGCGATTTCTCCTGCTCAGAAAGACTTAGAAAGTTGATAATTGTGGGAAATGTTAGAAATGTCATGAGAAACAAGAATTATGTAAAAGAATTGATGTAAGTCATTGTTTCCAAGAGAAAGGGGAGACCGGAGTGTAAAAAAGCGTTGTTTTTAGACGGCAATGAAGAAATGACTGTTTTGCGATTTCTCTTGCTCAGAAAGACTTAGAAAGTTGATAATTGTGGGCAATGTTAGAAATGTCATGAGAAACAAGAATTATGTAAAAGAATTGATGTAAGTCATTGTTTCCAAGAGAAAGGGAGACAGGAGTGTAAAAAAAGCGTTGTTTTTGGGACGGCAATGAAGAAATGACTATGTTTTGCGATTTCTCCTGCTCAGAAAGACTTAGAAAGTTGATAATTGTGGGCAATGTAAGAAATGTCATGAGAAATAAGAATTATGTAAAAGAATTGATGTAAGTCATTGTTTCCAAGAGAAAGGGAGACAGGAGTGTAAAAAAGCGTTGTTTTTGGACGCCAATGAAGAAATGACTGTTTTGCGATTTCTATTGCTCAGAAAGACTTAGAAAGTTGATAATTGTGGGCAATGTTAGAAATGTCATGAGAAACCAGAATTATGTAAAAGAATTGATGTAAGTCATTGTTTCCAAGAGAAAGGGAGACAGGAGTGTAAAAAAGCGTTGTTTTTGGACGGCAATGAAGAAATGACTATGTTTTGCGATTTCTCCTGCTCAGAAAGACTTAGAAAGTTGATAATTGTAGGCAATGTTAGAAATGTCATGAGAAACAAGAAGTATGTAAAAGAATTGATGTAAGTCATTGTTTCCAAGAGAAAGGGAGACCGGAGTGTAAAAAAGCGTTGTTTTTGGACGGCAATGAAGAAATGACTGTTTTGCGATTTCTCTTGCTCAGAAAGACTTAGAAAGTTGATAATTGTGGGCAATGTTAGAAATGTCATGAGAAACAAGAATTATGGAAAAGAATAGATGTAAGTCATTGTTTCCAAGAGAAAGGGAGACAGGAGTGTAAAAAAGCGTTGTTTTTGGACGGCAATGAAGAAATGACTATGTTTTGCGATTTCTCCTGCTCAGAAAGATTTAGAAAGTTGATAATTGTGGGCAATGTAAGAAATGTCATGAGAAACAAGAATTATGTAAAAGAATTGATGTAAGTCATTGTTTCCAAGAGAAAGGGAGACCGGAGTGTAAAAAAGCGTTGTTTTTGGACGGCAATGAAGAAATGACTATGTTTTGCGATTTCTCCTGCTCAGAAAGACTTAGAAAGTTGATAATTGTGTGCAATGTTAGAAATGTCATGAGAAACAAGAATTATGTAAAAGAATTGATGTAAGTCATTGTTTCCAAGAGAAAGGGAGACAGGAGTGTAAAAAAGCGTTGTTTTTGGACGGCAATGAAGAAATGACTATGTTTTGCGATTTCTCCTGCTCAGAAAGACTTAGAAAGTTGATAATTGTGGGCAATGTTAGAACTGTCATGAGAAACAAGAATTATGTAAAAGAATTGATGTAAGTCATTGTTTCCAAGAGAAAGGGAGACCGGAGTGTAAAAAAGCGTTGTTTTTGGACGGCAATGAAGAAATGACTATGTTTTGCGATTTCTCCTGCTCAGAAAGACTTAGAAAGTTGATAATTGTGGGAAATGTTAGAAATGTCATGAGAAACAAGAATTATGTAAAAGAATTGATGTAAGTCATTGTTTCCAAGAGAAAGGGAGATCGGAGTGTAAAAAAGCGTTGTTTTTGGACGGCAATGAAGAAATGACTATGTTTTGCGATTTCTCCTGCTCAAAAAGACTTAGAAAGTTGATAATTGTGGGCAATGTAAGAAATGTCATGAGAAACAAGAATTATGTAAAAGAATTGATGTAAGTCATTGTTTCCAAGAGAAAGGGAGACAGGAGTGTAAAAAAGCGTTGTTTTTGGACGGCAATGAAGAAATGACTATGTTTTGCGATTTCTCCTGCTCAGAAAGACTTAGAAAGTTGATAATTGTAGGCAATGTTAGAAATGTCATGAGAAACAAGAATTATGTAAAAGAATTGATGTAAGTCATTGTTTCCAAGAGAAAGGGAGACCGGAGTGTAAAAAAGCATTGTTTTTGGACGGCAATGAAGAAATGACTATGTTTTGCGATTTCTCCTGCTCAGAAAGACTTAGAAAGTGGATAATTGTGGGAAATGTTAGAAATGTCATGAGAAACAAGAATTATGTAAAAGAATTGATGTAAGTCATTGTTTCCAAGAGAAAGGGAGACAGGAGTGTAAAAAAGCGTTGTTTTTGGACGGCAATGAAGAAATGACTATGTTTTGCGATTTCTCCTGCTCAAAAAGACTTAGAAAGTTGATAATTGTGGGCAATGTAAGAAATGTCATGAGAAACAAGAATTATGTAAAAGAATTGATGTAAGTCATTGTTTCCAAGAGAAAGGGAGACAGGAGTGTAAAAAAGCGTTGTTTTTGGACGGCAATGAAGAAATGACTATGTTTTGCGATTTCTCCTGCTCAGAAAGACTTAGAAAGTTGATAATTGTGGGCAATGTAAGAAATGTCATGAGAAACAAGAATTATGTAAAAGAATTGATGTAAGTCATTGTTTCCAAGAAAAAAGGGAGACAGGAGTGTAAAAAAGCGTTGTTTTTGGACGGCAATGAAGAAATGACTATGTTTTGCGATTTCTCCTGCTCAGAAAGACTTAGAAAGTTGATAATTGTGGGAAATGTTAGAAATGTCATGAGAAACAAGAATTATGTAAAAGAATTGATGTAAGTCATTGTTTCCAAGAGAAAGGGAGACCGGAGTGTAAAAAAGCGTTGTTTTTGGACGGCAATGAAGAAATGACTGTTTTGCGATTTCTCTTGCTCAGAAAGACTTAGAAAATTGATAATTGTGGGCAATGTTAGAAATGTCATGAGAAACAAGAATTATGTAAAATAATTGATGTAAGTCATTGTTTCCAAGAGAAAGGGAGACAGGAGTGTAAAAAAGCGTTGTTTTTGGGCGGCAATGAAGAAATGACTATGTTTTTCGATTTCTCCTGCTCAGAAAGACTTAGAAAGTTGATAATTGTGGGCAATGTAAGAAATGTCATGAGAAACAAGAATTATGTAAAAGAATTGATGTAAGTAATTGTTTCCAAGAGAAAGGGAGACAGGAGTGTAAAAAAGCGTTGTTTTTGGACGACAATGAAGAAATGACTATGTTTTGCGATTTCTCCTGCTCAGAAAGACTTAGAAAGTTGATAATTGTGGGCAATGTTAGAAATGTCATGAGAAACAAGAATTATGTAAAAAAATTGATGTAAGTCATTGTTTCCAAGAGAAAGGGAGACCGGAGTGTAAAAAAGCGTTGTTTTTGGACGGCAATGAAGAAATGACTATGTTTTGCGATTTCTCCTGCTCAGAAAGACTTAGAAAGTTGATAATTGTGGGCAATCTTAGAAATGTCATGAGAAACAAGAATTATGTAAAAGAATTGATGTAAGTCATTGTTTCCAAGAGAAAGGGAGACAGGAGTGTAAAAAAGCGTTGTTTTTGGACGGCAATGAAAAAATTACTATGTTTTGCGATTTCTCCTGCTCAGAAAGACTTAGAAAGTTGATAATTGTGGGCAATGTAAGAAATGTCATGAGAAACAAGAATTATGTAAAAGAATTGATGTAAGTCATTGTTTCCAAGAGAAAGGGAGACAGGAGTGTAAAAAAGCGTTGTTTTTGGACGACAATGAAGAAATGACTATGTTTTGCGATTTCTCCTGCTCAGAAAGACTTAGAAAGTTGATAATTGTGGGCAATGTTAGAAATGTCATGAGAAACAAGAATTATGTAAAAAAATTGATGTAAGTCATTGTTTCCAAGAGAAAGGGAGACCGGAGTGTAAAAAAGCGTTGTTTTTGGACGGCAATGAAGAAATGACTGTTTTGCGATTTCTCTTGCTCAGAAAGACTTAGAAAGTTGATAATTGTGGGCAATGTTAGAAATGTCATGAGAAACAAGAATTATGTAAAATAATTGATGTAAGTCATTGTTTCCAAGAGAAAGGGAGACAGGAGTGTAAAAAAGCGTTGTTTTTGGGCGGCAATGAAGAAATGACTATGTTTTTCGATTTCTCCTGCTCAGAAAGACTTAGAAAGTTGATAATTGTGGGCAATGTAAGAAATGTCATGAGAAACAAGAATTATGTAAAAGAATTGATGTAAGTAATTGTTTCCAAGAGAAAGGGAGACAGGAGTGTAAAAAAGCGTTGTTTTTGGACGCCAATGAAGAAATGACTGTTTTGCGATTTCTCTTGCTCAGAAAGACTTAGAAAGTTGATAATTGTGGGCAATGTTAGAAATGTCATGAGAAACAAGAATTATGTAAAAGAATTGATGTAAGTCATTGTTTCCAAGAGAAAGGGAGACCGGAGTGTAAAAAAGCGTTGTTTTTGGACGGCAATGAAGAAATGACTGTTTTGCGATTTCTCTTGCTCAGAAAGACTTAGAAAGTTGATAATTGTGGGCAATGTAAGAAATGTCATGAGAAACAAGAATTATGTAAAAGAATTGATGTAAGTCATTGTTTTCAAGAGTAAGGGAGACCGGAGTGTAAAAAAGCGTTGTTTTTGGACGGCAATGAAGAAATGACTGTTTTGCGATTTCTCCTGCTCAGAAAGACTTAGAAAGTTGATAATTGTGGGCAATGTTAGAAATGTCATGAGAAACAAGAATTATGTAAAAGAATTGATGTAAGTCATTGTTTCCAAGAGAAAGGGAGACCGGAGTGTAAAAAAGCGTTGTTTTTGGACGGCAATGAAGAAATGACTATGTTTTGCGATTTCTCCTGCTCAGAAAGACTTAGAAAGTTGATAATTGTGGGCAATGTTAGAAATGTCATGAGAAACAAGAATTATGTAAAAGAATTGATGTAAGTCATTGTTTCCAAGAGAAAGGGAGACCGGAGTGTAAAAAAGCCTTGTTTTTGGACGGCAATGAAGAAATGACTGTTTTGCGATTTCTCCTGCTCAGAAAGACTTAGAAAGTTGATAATTGTGGGCAATGTTAGAACTGTCATGAGAAACAATAATTATGTAAAAGAATTGATGTAAGTCATTGTTTCCAAGAGAAAGGGAGACAGGAGTGTAAAAAAGCGTTGTTTTTAGACGCCAATGAAGAAATGACTGTTTTGCGATTTCTCCTGCTCAGAAATACTTAGAAAGTTGATAATTGTGGGCAATGTTAGAAATGTCATGAGAAACAAGAATTATGTAAAAGAATTGATGTAAGTCATTGTTTCCAAGAGAAAGGGAGAACGGAGTGTAAAAAAGCGTTGTTTTTGGACGGCAATGAAGAAATGACTGTTTTGCGATTTCTCTTGCTCAGAAAGACTTAGAAAGTTGATAATTGTGGGCAATGTTAGAAATGTCATGAGAAACAAGAATTATGTAAAAGAATTGATGTAAGTCATTGTTTCCAAGAGAACGGGAGAGCGGAGTGTAAAAAAGCGTTGTTTTTGGACGGCAATGAAGAAATGACTATGTTTTGCGATTTCTCCTGCTCAGAAAGACTTAGAAAGTTGATAATTGTGGGCAATGTAAGAAATGTCATGAGAAACAAGAATTATGTAAAAGAATTGATGTAAGTCATTGTTTCCAAGAGAAAGGGAGACCGGAGTGTAAAAAAGCGTTGTTTTTGGACGGCAATGAAGAAATGACTGTTTTGCGATTTCTCTTGCTCAGAAAGACTTAGAAAGTTGATAATTGTGGGCAATGTTAGAAATGTCATGAGAAACAAGAATTATGTAAAAGAATTGATGTAAGTCATTGTTTCCAAGAGAAAGGGAGACAGGAGTTTAAAAAAGCGTTGTTTTTGGACGGCAATGAAGAAATGACTATGTTTTGCGATTTCTCCTGCTCAGAAAGACTTAGAAAGTTGATAATTGTGGGCAATGTAAGAAATGTCATGAGAAACAAGAATTATGTAAAAGAATTGATGTAAGTCATTGTTTCCAAGAGAAAGGGAGACCGGAGTGTAAAAAAGCGTTGTTTTTGGACGGCAATGAAGAAATGACTGTTTTGCGATTTCTCTTGCTCAGAAAGACTTAGAAAGTTGATAATTGTGGGCAATGTTAGAAATGTCATGAGAAACAAGAATTATGTAAAAGAATTGATGTAAGTCATTGTTTCCAAGAGAAAGGGAGACAGGAGTGTAAAAAAGCGTTGTTTTTGGACGGCAATGAAGAAATGACTATGTTTTGCGATTTCTCCTGCTCAGAAAGACTTAGAAAGTTGATAATTGTGGGCAATGTAAGAAATGTCATGAGAAACAAGAATTATGTAAAAGAATTGATGTAAGTCATTGTTTCCAAGAGAAAGGGAGACCGGAGTGTAAAAAAGCGTTGTTTTTGGACGGCAATGAAGAAATGACTGTTTTGCGATTTCTCTTGCTCAGAAAGACTTAGAAAGTTGATAATTGTGGGCAATGTTAGAAATGTCATGAGAAACAAGAATTATTTAAAAGAATTGATGTAAGTCATTGTTTCCAAGAGAAAGGGAGACAGGAGTGTAAAAAAGCGTTGTTTTTGGACGGCAATGAAGAAATGACTATGTTTTGCGATTATTCCTGCTCAGAAAGACTTAGAAAGTTGATAATTGTGGGCAATGTTAGAAATGTCATGAGAAACAAGAATTATGTAAAAGAATTGATGTAAGTCATTGTTTCCAAGAGAAAGGGAGACCGGAGTGTAAAAAAGCGTTGTTTTTGGACGACAATGAAGAAATGACTATGTTTTGCGATTTCTCCTGCTCAGAAAGACTTAGAAAGTTGATAATTGTGGGCAATGTTAGAAATGTCATGAGAAACAAGAATTATGTAAAAAAATTGATGTAAGTCATTGTTTCCAAGAGAAAGGGAGACCGGAGTGTAAAAAAGCGTTGTTTTTGGACGGCAATGAAGAAATGACTGTTTTGCGATTTCTCTTGCTCAGAAAGACTTAGAAAGTTGATAATTGTGGGCAATGTTAGAAATGTCATGAGAAACAAGAATTATGTAAAAGAATTGATGTAAGTCATTGTTTCCAAGAGAAATGGAGACAGGAGTGTAAAAAAGCGTTGTTTTTGGACGGCAATGAAGAAATGACTATGTTTTGCGATTTCTCCTGCTCAGAAAGACTTAGAAAGTTGATAATTGTGGGCAATGTAAGAAATGTCATGAGAAACAAGAATTATGTAAAATAATTGATGTAAGTCATTGTTTCCAAGAGAAAGGGAGACCGGAGTGTAAAAAAGCGTTGTTTTTGGACGGCAATGAAGAAATGACTATGTTTCGCGATTTCTCCTGCTCAGAAAGACTTAGAAAGTTGATAATTGTGGGAAATGTTAGAAATGTCATGAGAAACAAGAATTATGTAAAAGAATTGATGTAAGTCATTGTTTCCAAGAGAAAGGGAGACCGGAGTGTAAAAAAGCGTTGTTTTTGGACGGCAATGAAGAAATGACTGTTTTGCGATTTCTCTTGCTCAGAAAGACTTAGAAAGTTGATAATTGTGGGCAATGTTAGAAATGTCATGAGAAACAAGAATTATGTAAAAGAATTGATGTAAGTCATTGTTTCCAAGAGAAAGGGAGACCGGAGTGTAAAAAAGCGTTGTTTTTGGACGGCAATGAAGAAATGACTGTTTTGCGATTTCTCCTGCTCAGAAAGACTTAGAAAGTTGATAATTGTGGGCAATGTTAGAAATGTCATGAGAAACAAGAATTATGTAAAAGAATTGATGTAAGTCATTGTTTCCAAGAGAAAGGGAGACCGGAGTGTAAAAAAGCGTTGTTTTTGGACGGCAATGAAGAAATGACTATTTTGCGATTTCTCTTGCTCAGAAAGACTTAGAAAGTTGATAATTGTGGGCAATGTTAGAAATGTCATGAGAAACAAGAATTATGTAAAAGAATTGATGTAAGTCATTGTTTCCAAGAGAAAGGGAGACAGGAGTGTAAAAAAGCGTTGTTTTTGGACGGCAATGAAGAAATGACTATGTTTTGCGATTTCTCCTGCTCAGAAAGACTTAGAAAGTTGATAATTGTGGGCAATGTTAGAACTGTCATGAGAAACAAGAATTATGTAAAAGAATTGATGTAAGTCATTGTTTCCAAGAGAAAGGGAGACCGGAGTGTAAAAAAGCGTTGTTTTTGGACGGCAATGAAGAAATGACTGTTTTGCGATTTCTCTTGCTCAGAAAGACTTAGAAAGTTGATAATTGTGGGCAATGTTAGAAATGTCATGAGAAACAAGAATTATGGAAAAGAATAGATGTAAGTCATTGTTTCCAAGAGAAAGGGAGACAGGAGTGTAAAAAAGCGTTGTTTTTGGACGGCAATGAAGAAATGACTATGTTTTGCGATTTCTCCTGCTCAGAAAGATTTAGAAAGTTGATAATTGTGGGCAATGTAAGAAATGTCATGAGAAACAAGAATTATGTAAAAGAATTGATGTAAGTCATTGTTTCCAAGAGAAAGGGAGACCGGAGTGTAAAAAAGCGTTGTTTTTGGACGGCAATGAAGAAATGACTATGTTTTGCGATTTCTCCTGCTCAGAAAGACTTAGAAAGTTGATAATTGTGTGCAATGTTAGAAATGTCATGAGAAACAAGAATTATGTAAAAGAATTGATGTAAGTCATTGTTTCCAAGAGAAAGGGAGACAGGAGTGTAAAAAAGCGTTGTTTTTGGACGGCAATGAAGAAATGACTATGTTTTGCGATTTCTCCTGCTCAGAAAGACTTAGAAAGTTGATAATTGTGGGCAATGTTAGAACTGTCATGAGAAACAAGAATTATGTAAAAGAATTGATGTAAGTCATTGTTTCCAAGAGAAAGGGAGACCGGAGTGTAAAAAAGCGTTGTTTTTGGACGGCAATGAAGAAATGACTATGTTTTGCGATTTCTCCTGCTCAGAAAGACTTAGAAAGTTGATAATTGTGGGAAATGTTAGAAATGTCATGAGAAACAAGAATTATGTAAAAGAATTGATGTAAGTCATTGTTTCCAAGAGAAAGGGAGATCGGAGTGTAAAAAAGCGTTGTTTTTGGACGGCAATGAAGAAATGACTATGTTTTGCGATTTCTCCTGCTCAAAAAGACTTAGAAAGTTGATAATTGTGGGCAATGTAAGAAATGTCATGAGAAACAAGAATTATGTAAAAGAATTGATGTAAGTCATTGTTTCCAAGAGAAAGGGAGACAGGAGTGTAAAAAAGCGTTGTTTTTGGACGGCAATGAAGAAATGACTATGTTTTGCGATTTCTCCTGCTCAGAAAGACTTAGAAAGTTGATAATTGTAGGCAATGTTAGAAATGTCATGAGAAACAAGAATTATGTAAAAGAATTGATGTAAGTCATTGTTTCCAAGAGAAAGGGAGACCGGAGTGTAAAAAAGCATTGTTTTTGGACGGCAATGAAGAAATGACTATGTTTTGCGATTTCTCCTGCTCAGAAAGACTTAGAAAGTGGATAATTGTGGGAAATGTTAGAAATGTCATGAGAAACAAGAATTATGTAAAAGAATTGATGTAAGTCATTGTTTCCAAGAGAAAGGGAGACAGGAGTGTAAAAAAGCGTTGTTTTTGGACGGCAATGAAGAAATGACTATGTTTTGCGATTTCTCCTGCTCAAAAAGACTTAGAAAGTTGATAATTGTGGGCAATGTAAGAAATGTCATGAGAAACAAGAATTATGTAAAAGAATTGATGTAAGTCATTGTTTCCAAGAGAAAGGGAGACAGGAGTGTAAAAAAGCGTTGTTTTTGGACGGCAATGAAGAAATGACTATGTTTTGCGATTTCTCCTGCTCAGAAAGACTTAGAAAGTTGATAATTGTGGGCAATGTAAGAAATGTCATGAGAAACAAGAATTATGTAAAAGAATTGATGTAAGTCATTGTTTCCAAGAAAAAAGGGAGACAGGAGTGTAAAAAAGCGTTGTTTTTGGACGGCAATGAAGAAATGACTATGTTTTGCGATTTCTCCTGCTCAGAAAGACTTAGAAAGTTGATAATTGTGGGAAATGTTAGAAATGTCATGAGAAACAAGAATTATGTAAAAGAATTGATGTAAGTCATTGTTTCCAAGAGAAAGGGAGACCGGAGTGTAAAAAAGCGTTGTTTTTGGACGGCAATGAAGAAATGACTGTTTTGCGATTTCTCTTGCTCAGAAAGACTTAGAAAATTGATAATTGTGGGCAATGTTAGAAATGTCATGAGAAACAAGAATTATGTAAAATAATTGATGTAAGTCATTGTTTCCAAGAGAAAGGGAGACAGGAGTGTAAAAAAGCGTTGTTTTTGGGTGGCAATGAAGAAATGACTATGTTTTTCGATTTCTCCTGCTCAGAAAGACTTAGAAAGTTGATAATTGTGGGCAATGTAAGAAATGTCATGAGAAACAAGAATTATGTAAAAGAATTGATGTAAGTAATTGTTTCCAAGAGAAAGGGAGACAGGAGTGTAAAAAAGCGTTGTTTTTGGACGACAATGAAGAAATGACTATGTTTTGCGATTTCTCCTGCTCAGAAAGACTTAGAAAGTTGATAATTGTGGGCAATGTTAGAAATGTCATGAGAAACAAGAATTATGTAAAAAAATTGATGTAAGTCATTGTTTCCAAGAGAAAGGGAGACCGGAGTGTAAAAAAGCGTTGTTTTTGGACGGCAATGAAGAAATGACTATGTTTTGCGATTTCTCCTGCTCAGAAAGACTTAGAAAGTTGATAATTGTGGGCAATCTTAGAAATGTCATGAGAAACAAGAATTATGTAAAAGAATTGATGTAAGTCATTGTTTCCAAGAGAAAGGGAGACAGGAGTGTAAAAAAGCGTTGTTTTTGGACGGCAATGAAAAAATTACTATGTTTTGCGATTTCTCCTGCTCAGAAAGACTTAGAAAGTTGATAATTGTGGGCAATGTAAGAAATGTCATGAGAAACAAGAATTATGTAAAAGAATTGATGTAAGTCATTGTTTCCAAGAGAAAGGGAGACAGGAGTGTAAAAAAGCGTTGTTTTTGGACGACAATGAAGAAATGACTATGTTTTGCGATTTCTCCTGCTCAGAAAGACTTAGAAAGTTGATAATTGTGGGCAATGTTAGAAATGTCATGAGAAACAAGAATTATGTAAAAAAATTGATGTAAGTCATTGTTTCCAAGAGAAAGGGAGACCGGAGTGTAAAAAAGCGTTGTTTTTGGACGGCAATGAAGAAATGACTGTTTTGCGATTTCTCTTGCTCAGAAAGACTTAGAAAGTTGATAATTGTGGGCAATGTTAGAAATGTCATGAGAAACAAGAATTATGTAAAATAATTGATGTAAGTCATTGTTTCCAAGAGAAAGGGAGACAGGAGTGTAAAAAAGCGTTGTTTTTGGGCGGCAATGAAGAAATGACTATGTTTTTCGATTTCTCCTGCTCAGAAAGACTTAGAAAGTTGATAATTGTGGGCAATGTAAGAAATGTCATGAGAAACAAGAATTATGTAAAAGAATTGATGTAAGTAATTGTTTCCAAGAGAAAGGGAGACAGGAGTGTAAAAAAGCGTTGTTTTTGGACGCCAATGAAGAAATGACTGTTTTGCGATTTCTCTTGCTCAGAAAGACTTAGAAAGTTGATAATTGTGGGCAATGTTAGAAATGTCATGAGAAACAAGAATTATGTAAAAGAATTGATGTAAGTCATTGTTTCCAAGAGAAAGGGAGAGCGGAGTGTAAAAAAGCGTTGTTTTTGGACGGCAATGAAGAAATGACTGTTTTGCGATTTCTCTTGCTCAGAAAGACTTAGAAAGTTGATAATTGTGGGCAATGTTAGAAATGTCATGAGAAACAAGAATTATGTAAAAGAACTGATGTAAGTCATTGTTTCCAAGAGAAAGGGAGACCGGAGTGTAAAAAAGCGTTGTTTTTGGACGGCAATGAAGAAATGACTATGTTTTGCGATTTCTCCTGCTCAGAAAGACTTAGAAAGTTGATAATTGTGGGAAATGTTAGAAATGTCATGAGAAACAAGAATTATGTAAAAGAATTGATGTAAGTCATTGTTTCCAAGAGAAAGGGAGACCGGAGTGTAAAAAAGCGTTGTTTTTAGACGGCAATGAAGAAATGACTGTTTTGCGATTTCTCTTGCTCAGAAAGACTTAGAAAGTTGATAATTGTGGGCAATGTTAGAAATGTCATGAGAAACAAGAATTATGTAAAAGAATTGATGTAAGTCATTGTTTCCAAGAGAAAGGGAGACAGGAGTGTAAAAAAGCGTTGTTTTTGGACGGCAATGAAGAAATGACTATGTTTTGCGATTTCTCCTGCTCAGAAACACTTAGAAAGTTGATAATTGTGGGCAATGTAAGAAATGTCATGAGAAATAAGAATTATGTAAAAGAATTGATGTAAGTCATTGTTTCCAAGAGAAAGGGAGACAGGAGTGTAAAAAAGCGTTGTTTTTGGACGCCAATGAAGAAATGACTGTTTTGCGATTTCTCTTGCTCAGAAAGACTTAGAAAGTGGATAATTGTGGGCAATGTTAGAAATGTCATGAGAAATAAGAATTATGTAAAAGAATTGATGTAAGTCATTGTTTCCAAGAGAAAGGGAGAGAGGAGTGTAAAAAAGCGTTGTTTTTGGACGGCAATGAAGAAATGACTATGTTTTGCGATTTCTCCTGCTCAAAAAGACTTAGAAAGTTGATAATTGTGGGCAATGTAAGAAATGTCATGAGAAACAAGAATTATGTAAAAGAATTGATGTCAGTCATTGTTTCCAAGAGAAAGGGAGACAGGAGTGTAAAAAAGCGTTGTTTTTGGACGCCAATGAAGAAATGACTGTTTTGCGATTTCTCTTGCTCAGAAAGACTTAGAAAGTTGATAATTGTGGGCAATGTTAGAAATGTCATGAGAAACCAGAATTATGTAAAAGAATTGATGTAAGTCATTGTTTCCAAGAGAAAGGGAGACAGGAGTGTAAAAAAGCGTTGTTTTTGGACGGCAATGAAGAAATGACTATGTTTTGCGATTTCTCCTGCTCAGAAAGACTTAGAAAGTTGATAATTGTAGGCAATGTTAGAAATGTCATGAGAAACAAGAAGTATGTAAAAGAATTGATGTAAGTCATTGTTTCCAAGAGAAAGGGAGACCGGAGTGTAAAAAAGCGTTGTTTTTGGACGGCAATGAAGAAATGACTGTTTTGCGATTTCTCTTGCTCAGAAAGACTTAGAAAGTTGATAATTGTGGGCAATGTTAGAAATGTCATGAGAAACAAGAATTATGGAAAAGAATAGATGTAAGTCATTGTTTCCAAGAGAAAGGGAGACAGGAGTGTAAAAAAGCGTTGTTTTTGGACGGCAATGAAGAAATGACTATGTTTTGCGATTTCTCCTGCTCAGAAAGATTTAGAAAGTTGATAATTGTGGGCAATGTAAGAAATGTCATGAGAAACAAGAATTATGTAAAAGAATTGATGTAAGTCATTGTTTCCAAGAGAAAGGGAGACCGGAGTGTAAAAAAGCGTTGTTTTTGGACGGCAATGAAGAAATGACTATGTTTTGCGATTTCTCCTGCTCAGAAAGACTTAGAAAGTTGATAATTGTGTGCAATGTTAGAAATGTCATGAGAAACAAGAATTATGTAAAAGAATTGATGTAAGTCATTGTTTCCAAGAGAAAGGGAGACAGGAGTGTAAAAAAGCGTTGTTTTTGGACGGCAATGAAGAAATGACTATGTTTTGCGATTTCTCCTGCTCAGAAAGACTTAGAAAGTTGATAATTGTGGGCAATGTTAGAACTGTCATGAGAAACAAGAATTATGTAAAAGAATTGATGTAAGTCATTGTTTCCAAGAGAAAGGGAGACCGGAGTGTAAAAAAGCGTTGTTTTTGGACGGCAATGAAGAAATGACTATGTTTTGCGATTTCTCCTGCTCAGAAAGACTTAGAAAGTTGATAATTGTGGGAAATGTTAGAAATGTCATGAGAAACAAGAATTATGTAAAAGAATTGATGTAAGTCATTGTTTCCAAGAGAAAGGGAGATCGGAGTGTAAAAAAGCGTTGTTTTTGGACGGCAATGAAGAAATGACTATGTTTTGCGATTTCTCCTGCTCAAAAAGACTTAGAAAGTTGATAATTGTGGGCAATGTAAGAAATGTCATGAGAAACAAGAATTATGTAAAAGAATTGATGTAAGTCATTGTTTCCAAGAGAAAGGGAGACCGGAGTGTAAAAAAGCGTTGTTTTTAGACGGCAATGAAGAAATGACTGTTTTGCGATTTCTCTTGCTCAGAAAGACTTAGAAAGTTGATAATTGTGGGCAATGTTAGAAATGTCATGAGAAACAAGAATTATGTAAAAGAATTGATGTAAGTCATTGTTTCCAAGAGAAAGGGAGACAGGAGTGTAAAAAAGCGTTGTTTTTGGACGGCAATGAAGAAATGACTATGTTTTGCGATTTCTCCTGCTCAGAAAGACTTAGAAAGTTGATAATTGTGGGCAATGTAAGAAATGTCATGAGAAATAAGAATTATGTAAAAGAATTGATGTAAGTCATTGTTTCCAAGAGAAAGGGAGACAGGAGTGTAAAAAAGCGTTGTTTTTGGACGCCAATGAAGAAATGACTGTTTTGCGATTTCTCTTGCTCAGAAAGACTTAGAAAGTGGATAATTGTGGGCAATGTTAGAAATGTCATGAGAAATAAGAATTATGTAAAAGAATTGATGTAAGTCATTGTTTCCAAGAGAAAGGGAGAGAGGAGTGTAAAAAAGCGTTGTTTTTGGACGGCAATGAAGAAATGACTATGTTTTGCGATTTCTCCTGCTCAAAAAGACTTAGAAAGTTGATAATTGTGGGCAATGTAAGAAATGTCATGAGAAACAAGAATTATGTAAAAGAATTGATGTCAGTCATTGTTTCCAAGAGAAAGGGAGACAGGAGTGTAAAAAAGCGTTGTTTTTGGACGCCAATGAAGAAATGACTGTTTTGCGATTTCTCTTGCTCAGAAAGACTTAGAAAGTTGATAATTGTGGGCAATGTTAGAAATGTCATGAGAAACCAGAATTATGTAAAAGAATTGATGTAAGTCATTGTTTCCAAGAGAAAGGGAGACAGGAGTGTAAAAAAGCGTTGTTTTTGGACGGCAATGAAGAAATGACTATGTTTTGCGATTTCTCCTGCTCAGAAAGACTTAGAAAGTTGATAATTGTAGGCAATGTTAGAAATGTCATGAGAAACAAGAAGTATGTAAAAGAATTGATGTAAGTCATTGTTTCCAAGAGAAAGGGAGACCGGAGTGTAAAAAAGCGTTGTTTTTGGACGGCAATGAAGAAATGACTGTTTTGCGATTTCTCTTGCTCAGAAAGACTTAGAAAGTTGATAATTGTGGGCAATGTTAGAAATGTCATGAGAAACAAGAATTATGGAAAAGAATAGATGTAAGTCATTGTTTCCAAGAGAAAGGGAGACAGGAGTGTAAAAAAGCGTTGTTTTTGGACGGCAATGAAGAAATGACTATGTTTTGCGATTTCTCCTGCTCAGAAAGATTTAGAAAGTTGATAATTGTGGGCAATGTAAGAAATGTCATGAGAAACAAGAATTATGTAAAAGAATTGATGTAAGTCATTGTTTCCAAGAGAAAGGGAGACCGGAGTGTAAAAAAAGCGTTGTTTTTGGACGGCAATGAAGAAATGACTATGTTTTGCGATTTCTCCTGCTCAGAAAGACTTAGAAAGTTGATAATTGTGTGCAATGTTAGAAATGTCATGAGAAACAAGAATTATGTAAAAGAATTGATGTAAGTCATTGTTTCCAAGAGAAAGGGAGACAGGAGTGTAAAAAAGCGTTGTTTTTGGACGGCAATGAAGAATGACTATGTTTTGCGATTTCTCCTGCTCAGAAAGACTTAGAAAGTTGATAATTGTGGGCAATGTTAGAACTGTCATGAGAAACAAGAATTATGTAAAAGAATTGATGTAAGTCATTGTTTCCAAGAGAAAGGGAGACCGGAGTGTAAAAAAGCGTTGTTTTTGGACGGCAATGAAGAAATGACTATGTTTTGCGATTTCTCCTGCTCAGAAAGACTTAGAAAGTTGATAATTGTGGGAAATGTTAGAAATGTCATGAGAAACAAGAATTATGTAAAAGAATTGATGTAAGTCATTGTTTCCAAGAGAAAGGGAGATCGGAGTGTAAAAAAGCGTTGTTTTTGGACGGCAATGAAGAAATGACTATGTTTTGCGATTTCTCCTGCTCAAAAAGACTTAGAAAGTTGATAATTGTGGGCAATGTAAGAAATGTCATGAGAAACAAGAATTATGTAAAAGAATTGATGTAAGTCATTGTTTCCAAGAGAAAGGGAGACAGGAGTGTAAAAAAGCGTTGTTTTTGGACGGCAATGAAGAAATGACTATGTTTTGCGATTTCTCCTGCTCAGAAAGACTTAGAAAGTTGATAATTGTAGGCAATGTTAGAAATGTCATGAGAAACAAGAATTATGTAAAAGAATTGATGTAAGTCATTGTTTCCAAGAGAAAGGGAGACCGGAGTGTAAAAAAGCATTGTTTTTGGACGGCAATGAAGAAATGACTATGTTTTGCGATTTCTCCTGCTCAGAAAGACTTAGAAAGTGGATAATTGTGGGAAATGTTAGAAATGTCATGAGAAACAAGAATTATGTAAAAGAATTGATGTAAGTCATTGTTTCCAAGAGAAAGGAGACAGGAGTGTAAAAAAGCGTTGTTTTTGGACGGCAATGAAGAAATGACTATGTTTTGCGATTTCTCCTGCTCAAAAAGACTTAGAAAGTTGATAATTGTGGGCAATGTAAGAAATGTCATGAGAAACAAGAATTATGTAAAAGAATTGATGTAAGTCATTGTTTCCAAGAGAAAGGGAGACAGGAGTGTAAAAAAGCGTTGTTTTTGGACGGCAATGAAGAAATGACTATGTTTTGCGATTTCTCCTGCTCAGAAAGACTTAGAAAGTTGATAATTGTGGGCAATGTAAGAAATGTCATGAGAAACAAGAATTATGTAAAAGAATTGATGTAAGTCATTGTTTCCAAGAAAAAAGGGAGACAGGAGTGTAAAAAAGCGTTGTTTTTGGACGGCAATGAAGAAATGACTATGTTTTGCGATTTCTCCTGCTCAGAAAGACTTAGAAAGTTGATAATTGTGGGAAATGTTAGAAATGTCATGAGAAACAAGAATTATGTAAAAGAATTGATGTAAGTCATTGTTTCCAAGAGAAAGGGAGACCGGAGTGTAAAAAAGCGTTGTTTTTGGACGGCAATGAAGAAATGACTGTTTTGCGATTTCTCTTGCTCAGAAAGACTTAGAAAATTGATAATTGTGGGCAATGTTAGAAATGTCATGAGAAACAAGAATTATGTAAAATAATTGATGTAAGTCATTGTTTCCAAGAGAAAGGGAGACAGGAGTGTAAAAAAGCGTTGTTTTTGGGCGGCAATGAAGAAATGACTATGTTTTTCGATTTCTCCTGCTCAGAAAGACTTAGAAAGTTGATAATTGTGGGCAATGTAAGAAATGTCATGAGAAACAAGAATTATGTAAAAGAATTGATGTAAGTAATTGTTTCCAAGAGAAAGGGAGACAGGAGTGTAAAAAAGCGTTGTTTTTGGACGACAATGAAGAAATGACTATGTTTTGCGATTTCTCCTGCTCAGAAAGACTTAGAAAGTTGATAATTGTGGGCAATGTTAGAAATGTCATGAGAAACAAGAATTATGTAAAAAAATTGATGTAAGTCATTGTTTCCAAGAGAAAGGGAGACCGGAGTGTAAAAAAGCGTTGTTTTTGGACGGCAATGAAGAAATGACTATGTTTTGCGATTTCTCCTGCTCAGAAAGACTTAGAAAGTTGATAATTGTGGGCAATCTTAGAAATGTCATGAGAAACAAGAATTATGTAAAAGAATTGATGTAAGTCATTGTTTCCAAGAGAAAGGGAGACAGGAGTGTAAAAAAGCGTTGTTTTTGGACGGCAATGAAAAAATTACTATGTTTTGCGATTTCTCCTGCTCAGAAAGACTTAGAAAGTTGATAATTGTGGGCAATGTAAGAAATGTCATGAGAAACAAGAATTATGTAAAAGAATTGATGTAAGTCATTGTTTCCAAGAGAAAGGGAGACAGGAGTGTAAAAAAGCGTTGTTTTTGGACGACAATGAAGAAATGACTATGTTTGCGATTTCTCCTGCTCAGAAAGACTTAGAAAGTTGATAATTGTGGGCAATGTTAGAAATGTCATGAGAAACAAGAATTATGTAAAAAAATTGATGTAAGTCATTGTTTCCAAGAGAAAGGGAGACCGGAGTGTAAAAAAGCGTTGTTTTTGGACGGCAATGAAGAAATGACTGTTTTGCGATTTCTCTTGCTCAGAAAGACTTAGAAAGTTGATAATTGTGGGCAATGTTAGAAATGTCATGAGAAACAAGAATTATGTAAAATAATTGATGTAAGTCATTGTTTCCAAGAGAAAGGGAGACAGGAGTGTAAAAAAGCGTTGTTTTTGGGCGGCAATGAAGAAATGACTATGTTTTTCGATTTCTCCTGCTCAGAAAGACTTAGAAAGTTGATAATTGTGGGCAATGTAAGAATGTCATGAGAAACAAGAATTATGTAAAAGAATTGATGTAAGTAATTGTTTCCAAGAGAAAGGGAGACAGGAGTGTAAAAAAGCGTTGTTTTTGGACGCCAATGAAGAAATGACTGTTTTGCGATTTCTCTTGCTCAGAAAGACTTAGAAAGTTGATAATTGTGGGCAATGTTAGAAATGTCATGAGAAACAAGAATTATGTAAAAGAATTGATGTAAGTCATTGTTTCCAAGAGAAAGGGAGACCGGAGTGTAAAAAGCGTTGTTTTTGGACGGCAATGAAGAAATGACTGTTTTGCGATTTCTCTTGCTCAGAAAGACTTAGAAAGTTGATAATTGTGGGCAATGTAAGAAATGTCATGAGAAACAAGAATTATGTAAAAGAATTGATGTAAGTCATTGTTTTCAAGAGTAAGGGAGACCGGAGTGTAAAAAAGCGTTGTTTTTGGACGGCAATGAAGAAATGACTGTTTTGCGATTTCTCCTGCTCAGAAAGACTTAGAAAGTTGATAATTGTGGGCAATGTTAGAAATGTCATGAGAAACAAGAATTATGTAAAAGAATTGATGTAAGTCATTGTTTCCAAGAGAAAGGGAGACCGGAGTGTAAAAAAGCGTTGTTTTTGGACGGCAATGAAGAAATGACTATGTTTTGCGATTTCTCCTGCTCAGAAGACTTAGAAAGTTGATAATTGTGGGCAATGTTAGAAATGTCATGAGAAACAAGAATTATGTAAAAGAATTGATGTAAGTCATTGTTTCCAAGAGAAAGGGAGACCGGAGTGTAAAAAAGCCTTGTTTTTGGACGGCAATGAAGAAATGACTGTTTTGCGATTTCTCCTGCTCAGAAAGACTTAGAAAGTTGATAATTGTGGGCAATGTTAGAACTGTCATGAGAAACAATAATTATGTAAAAGAATTGATGTAAGTCATTGTTTCCAAGAGAAAGGGAGACAGGAGTGTAAAAAAGCGTTGTTTTTAGACGCCAATGAAGAAATGACTGTTTTGCGATTTCTCCTGCTCAGAAATACTTAGAAAGTTGATAATTGTGGGCAATGTTAGAAATGTCATGAGAAACAAGAATTATGTAAAAGAATTGATGTAAGTCATTGTTTCCAAGAGAAAGGGAGAACGGAGTGTAAAAAAGCGTTGTTTTTGGACGGCAATGAAGAAATGACTGTTTTGCGATTTCTCTTGCTCAGAAAGACTTAGAAAGTTGATAATTGTGGGCAATGTTAGAAATGTCATGAGAAACAAGAATTATGTAAAAGAATTGATGTAAGTCATTGTTTCCAAGAGAACGGGAGAGCGGAGTGTAAAAAAGCGTTGTTTTTGGACGGCAATGAAGAAATGACTATGTTTTGCGATTTCTCCTGCTCAGAAAGACTTAGAAAGTTGATAATTGTGGGCAATGTAAGAAATGTCATGAGAAACAAGAATTATGTAAAAGAATTGATGTAAGTCATTGTTTCCAAGAGAAAGGGAGACCGGAGTGTAAAAAAGCGTTGTTTTTGGACGGCAATGAAGAAATGACTGTTTTGCGATTTCTCTTGCTCAGAAAGACTTAGAAAGTTGATAATTGTGGGCAATGTTAGAAATGTCATGAGAAACAAGAATTATGTAAAAGAATTGATGTAAGTCATTGTTTCCAAGAGAAAGGGAGACAGGAGTTTAAAAAAGCGTTGTTTTTGGACGGCAATGAAGAAATGACTATGTTTTGCGATTTCTCCTGCTCAGAAAGACTTAGAAAGTTGATAATTGTGGGCAATGTAAGAAATGTCATGAGAAACAAGAATTATGTAAAAGAATTGATGTAAGTCATTGTTTCCAAGAGAAAGGGAGACCGGAGTGTAAAAAAGCGTTGTTTTTGGACGGCAATGAAGAAATGACTGTTTTGCGATTTCTCTTGCTCAGAAAGACTTAGAAAGTTGATAATTGTGGGCAATGTTAGAAATGTCATGAGAAACAAGAATTATGTAAAAGAATTGATGTAAGTCATTGTTTCCAAGAGAAAGGGAGACAGGAGTGTAAAAAAGCGTTGTTTTTGGACGGCAATGAAGAAATGACTATGTTTTGCGATTTCTCCCTGCTCAGAAAGACTTAGAAAGTTGATAATTGTGGGCAATGTAAGAAATGTCATGAGAAACAAGAATTATGTAAAAGAATTGATGTAAGTCATTGTTTCCAAGAGAAAGGGAGACCGGAGTGTAAAAAAGCGTTGTTTTTGGACGGCAATGAAGAAATGACTGTTTTGCGATTTCTCTTGCTCAGAAAGACTTAGAAAGTTGATAATTGTGGGCAATGTTAGAAATGTCATGAGAAACAAGAATTATTTAAAAGAATTGATGTAAGTCATTGTTTCCAAGAGAAAGGGAGACAGGAGTGTAAAAAAGCGTTGTTTTTGGACGGCAATGAAGAAATGACTATGTTTTGCGATTATTCCTGCTCAGAAAGACTTAGAAAGTTGATAATTGTGGGCAATGTTAGAAATGTCATGAGAAACAAGAATTATGTAAAAGAATTGATGTAAGTCATTGTTTCCAAGAGAAAGGGAGACCGGAGTGTAAAAAAGCGTTGTTTTTGGACGACAATGAAGAAATGACTATGTTTTGCGATTTCTCCTGCTCAGAAAGACTTAGAAAGTTGATAATTGTGGGCAATGTTAGAAATGTCATGAGAAACAAGAATTATGTAAAAAAATTGATGTAAGTCATTGTTTCCAAGAGAAAGGGAGACCGGAGTGTAAAAAAGCGTTGTTTTTGGACGGCAATGAAGAAATGACTGTTTTGCGATTTCTCTTGCTCAGAAAGACTTAGAAAGTTGATAATTGTGGGCAATGTTAGAAATGTCATGAGAAACAAGAATTATGTAAAAGAATTGATGTAAGTCATTGTTTCCAAGAGAAATGGAGACAGGAGTGTAAAAAAGCGTTGTTTTTGGACGGCAATGAAGAAATGACTATGTTTTGCGATTTCTCCTGCTCAGAAAGACTTAGAAAGTTGATAATTGTGGGCAATGTAAGAAATGTCATGAGAAACAAGAATTATGTAAAATAATTGATGTAAGTCATTGTTTCCAAGAGAAAGGGAGACCGAGTGTAAAAAAGCGTTGTTTTTGGACGGCAATGAAGAAATGACTATGTTTCGCGATTTCTCCTGCTCAGAAAGACTTAGAAAGTTGATAATTGTGGGAAATGTTAGAAATGTCATGAGAAACAAGAATTATGTAAAAGAATTGATGTAAGTCATTGTTTCCAAGAGAAAGGGAGACCGGAGTGTAAAAAAGCGTTGTTTTTGGACGGCAATGAAGAAATGACTGTTTTGCGATTTCTCTTGCTCAGAAAGACTTAGAAAGTTGATAATTGTGGGCAATGTTAGAAATGTCATGAGAAACAAGAATTATGTAAAAGAATTGATGTAAGTCATTGTTTCCAAGAGAAAGGGAGACCGGAGTGTAAAAAAGCGTTGTTTTTGGACGGCAATGAAGAAATGACTGTTTTGCGATTTCTCCTGCTCAGAAAGACTTAGAAAGTTGATAATTGTGGGCAATGTTAGAAATGTCATGAGAAACAAGAATTATGTAAAAGAATTGATGTAAGTCATTGTTTCCAAGAGAAAGGGAGACCGGAGTGTAAAAAAGCGTTGTTTTTGGACGGCAATGAAGAAATGACTATTTTGCGATTTCTCTTGCTCAGAAAGACTTAGAAAGTTGATAATTGTGGGCAATGTTAGAAATGTCATGAGAAACAAGAATTATGTAAAAGAATTGATGTAAGTCATTGTTTCCAAGAGAAAGGGAGACAGGAGTGTAAAAAAGCGTTGTTTTTGGACGGCAATGAAGAAATGACTATGTTTTGCGATTTCTCCTGCTCAGAAAGACTTAGAAAGTTGATAATTGTGGGCAATGTTAGAACTGTCATGAGAAACAAGAATTATGTAAAAGAATTGATGTAAGTCATTGTTTCCAAGAGAAAGGGAGACCGGAGTGTAAAAAAGCGTTGTTTTGGACGGCAATGAAGAAATGACTGTTTTGCGATTTCTCTTGCTCAGAAAGACTTAGAAAGTTGATAATTGTGGGCAATGTTAGAAATGTCATGAGAAACAAGAATTATGGAAAAGAATAGATGTAAGTCATTGTTTCCAAGAGAAAGGGAGACAGGAGTGTAAAAAAGCGTTGTTTTTGGACGGCAATGAAGAAATGACTATGTTTTGCGATTTCTCCTGCTCAGAAAGATTTAGAAAGTTGATAATTGTGGGCAATGTAAGAAATGTCATGAGAAACAAGAATTATTAAAAGAATTGATGTAAGTCATTGTTTCCAAGAGAAAGGGAGACAGGAGTGTAAAAAAGCGTTGTTTTTGGACGGCAATGAAGAAATGACTATGTTTTGCGATTATTCCTGCTCAGAAAGACTTAGAAAGTTGATAATTGTGGGCAATGTTAGAAATGTCATGAGAAACAAGAATTATGTAAAAGAATTGATGTAAGTCATTGTTTCCAAGAGAAAGGGAGACCGGAGTGTAAAAAAGCGTTGTTTTTGGACGACAATGAAGAAATGACTATGTTTTGCGATTTCTCCTGCTCAGAAAGACTTAGAAAGTTGATAATTGTGGGGCAATGTTAGAAATGTCATGAGAAACAAGAATTATGTAAAAAAATTGATGTAAGTCATTGTTTCCAGAGAAAGGGAGACCGGAGTGTAAAAAAGCGTTGTTTTTGGACGGCAATGAAGAAATGACTGTTTTGCGATTTCTCTTGCTCAGAAAGACTTAGAAAGTTGATAATTGTGGGCAATGTTAGAAATGTCATGAGAAACAAGAATTATGTAAAAGAATTGATGTAAGTCATTGTTTCCAAGAGAAATGGAGACAGGAGTGTAAAAAAGCGTTGTTTTTGGACGGCAATGAAGAAATGACTATGTTTGCGATTTCTCCTGCTCAGAAAGACTTAGAAAGTTGATAATTGTGGGCAATGTAAGAAATGTCATGAGAAACAAGAATTATGTAAAATAATTGATGTAAGTCATTGTTTCCAAGAGAAAGGGAGACCGGAGTGTAAAAAAGCGTTGTTTTTGGACGGCAATGAAGAAATGACTATGTTTCGCGATTTCTCTGCTCAGAAAGACTTAGAAAGTTGATAATTGTGGGAAATGTTAGAAATGTCATGAGAAACAAGAATTATGTAAAAGAATTGATGTAAGTCATTGTTTCCAAGAGAAGGGAGACCGGAGTGTAAAAAAGCGTTGTTTTTGGACGGCAATGAAGAAATGACTGTTTTGCGATTTCTCCTGCTCAGAAAGACTTAGAAAGTTGATAATTGTGGGCAATGTTAGAAATGTCATGAGAAACAAGAATTATGTAAAAAGAATTGATGTAAGTCATTGTTTCCAAGAGAAAGGGAGACCGGAGTGTAAAAAAGCGTTGTTTTTGGACGGCAATGAAGAAATGACTGTTTTGCGATTTCTCCTTGCTCAGAAAGACTTAGAAAGTTGATAATTGTGGGCAATGTTAGAAATGTCATGAGAAACAAGAATTATGTAAAAGAATTGATGTAAGTCATTGTTTCCAAGAGAAAGGGAGACCGGAGTGTAAAAAAGCGTTGTTTTTGGACGGCAATGAAGAAATGACTATTTTGCGATTTCTCTTGCTCAGAAAGACTTAGAAAGTTGATAATTGTGGCAATGTTAGAAATGTCATGAGAAACAAGAATTATGTAAAAGAATTGATGTAAGTCATTGTTTCCAAGAGAAAGGGAGACAGGAGTGTTAAAAAAGCGTTGTTTTTGGACGGCAATGAAGAAATGACTATGTTTTGCGATTTCTCCTGCTCAGAAAGACTTAGAAAGTTGATAATTGTGGGCAATGTTAGAACTGTCATGAGAAACAAGAATTATGTAAAAGAATTGATGTAAGTCATTGTTTCCAAGAGAAAGGGAGACCGGAGTGTAAAAAAGCGTTGTTTTTGGACGGCAATGAAGAAATGACTGTTTTGCGATTTCTCTTGCTCAGAAAGACTTAGAAAGTTA